>NC_050471.1:1992500-2142306 GCF_013373865.1 Monomorium pharaonis | reverse complement strand
GTAAAAAATTAAACTTTTACACGTATTTATTAGTTTTATTAGTGTCGAGCATGTAGAGAGAATAAAAAATTTTATTGAAGGATCGGTTCATGCTCGACTCTCTAGTAAATAGACACAAATTTTCTAAATTATTATTTTATTCATATACAAGATATATGAATAAATGGATCGCTCACTTTTTTTCTGTGTAGAAATCAGAGAGAAACCTGAGAGCGATTATCTTTTTTGTGATTTACCGTATCGTCAACCGAACTTTCGTTGTAGGTTATTTGAGGTTATTTGACACCTCTTTACTCCTTCCTAGAGAGCGGTCATCGCGTCGTTTTAGGTGCTTTTGGTGTTTTCATCCATCAGCGCCTCTATGTACACAAAATATGCACATTGAACTATGTAGTCAAATATCCATGAATCCCATAGGTAATGTACATGACTTTTTAAGTCTCTTCTATGCTATGGTTACGTTTTTCTGTTTCATGCTATATCCGTAAATTTTACAATTATGTGCATTCATATTTTAAATTTGTTTTATGCAAATTAATGTGCACAATCGTGTTCTATAAATATGCAATACCACATATACGTGATATAAATTCAATTAACTGATTTGATAAAAATTCACTCACCGATTGCTGTCGCTGCTCCTGCTGCTGATGCTGCTGCTACTGCTACATTCCTTTTCCGGAATACCGAGTCGCTCCATGGATGCCGCTTTCTGCTGACATATTATCATCCTGCTATTCTCGAACCGCACATTAATAACGATCGCCCGATACTTTATTCGGCACTCCCGATATTACCGATAATATATCACACACGAGTAAAACGTAAACCGCGCGCGAGAATTTCACTTGGCGCGACCATTTAAAAAAATATCATGAAAGGACGGCTTCGTGGAAACGCAGGCCGAGGAAAGCGATGAGAAAACCGTTTGAATGAAAATTACAACTAGTAACGCTTCACTTCACTTCACTTAATTGGCACTCGGGATATTCTACCGAATTAACGTATCCCCTTCGAGCAAACACTTTGCTCGAACGGTCACGCGAACACTTCACTCGAAGGCAAACGCACGATGCCGCACTTTACACATGAATCTGCTACGTACGATCTCACGTCTCGCGACGGCACTCTCGACAGTCTCAACATCGTAGTTGAGCACAATTCGAATTCTGAATACGCGAGACACACGCAAAACACGCACGGAGTCAACGGAACGTTCGACTACGTATGACCAGCGCTGGAGCACGAAGAAGCATGACTGCCGGCACGGCAGCGGCGGACGTAACCGTTGGTAGATACACTCGGCGGTACTCGGCGCTAGTCGGCGCGACTCGTCAAGTCGGCCGCCGAGTCGCGCCGACTAGCGCCGAGTCCCGCCGAGTCTGCCTGCCAACGGTCGCGTACGCCGCCCCGTACGCTGCTGCCATGTTTCTTCGCGCTCCAGCGCCGGTCGGACGTTCCTTGAGTCCGTGCGTGTCTCGTGTGTTTAGATTCGAATTGTGCGCAGGTACGGTGTAGTGTTGAGAGTGTCGTAGCGTTAACAAACGATACGCGAGCCGTGTGAGATCGTCGTATTCATGTGTAAAGCGCGGCATCGTGCGTTTGCCTTCGTTTTCGTGTGAAGTGAATAAACGGTTTTCTCAGTGCTTTCCTCGACCTGCGTTTCCACGAAGTTACGTGACATCACGCTATTTTCGTACCATATATGTTGATTTTCGTTCCGGGCAAAGTTTTCGTGTGCGCATATTCACTCAAGGAGGCTACGCAATCCATTCGGTAGAATGTCGATCGTGGCAATGATGAAACTTTATTAGTCGTCACGCAATTATACAAAACTCTGGGAGCGAATTGCTTTTTACTTCTTGCGCCAAGTGAAATTCTCGCGTGCAGTTTACGTTTTGCTGTCCGAGCAAGAGCAGGGACAGCAATCAGTGAGTGAATTTTTATCAAATCAATTATTTGAATTTATATCATGTATATGTGGTATTGTAGATTTATAGAACACGATTATGCACATTAATTTGCATAAAACAGATTTAAAATATGAATGCATATAATTTTGTAACATTTACGGGTATAGCATGAAACAGAACCAAATAAACGTAGACATAGTTCTGTTTTATAATAATAATTGTTTTCAGATATGGTCTAAATCGACATAATAAATGCTACCAGAATTATGAAATACCGAGTTCATTATTTGTTTAATTGATATATAGTAATGCAACATTTATGCAGTATTTTATATAATATATCTGGCGATTTTCTAGCGATATTTTAAATCAAATTTAGCGAATTATTTTTTCAGGAGTTGGCAATACTGCGATGATGGTCGATGACATTTTCCACCAAAATCGATGATCAACATTCGGGTAAAAATGGCGCTTGCCGAAGTTTGTGGCATCAACTCGTCCGTTGATTTCAGCTATTCGCGAGAAAATGAGAAGATTGTCGGCGAGATCGAAGCGTATACCAGAAATTTCAGCAACAATCTTCAACTAGCGGTGCCACCGTTTATCAACGTAAGCCCGCGACGACGATCGCGACCCAAACTTGCAGCATCATGCAAATCACGTATTTCGCGGCACACAAACTACAGTTAATTTGCCAAATTAACACATACATCGCATCGCATCGCAGCAATTATTAATAACAATATACTAATATTGATGATAATTAAATTTTTTGAATGCCTCTTACGATTTTTAAAAAATGTAATCGAGCATTTATAGGTTATTTTTATGTGTAATTTGAACGAGTCATTCTCTGAGCGCCGGTTGCAGTAATGTAGCTTTATACGCGGTTTAACTTATTTTCTATCTTTTTCTAATTTCAAACTTTGACTTTTTATTTAAAAAATTTCTCTTATAATCATTTAAATGTATCTTTTTATGCTACAGCCAGCTGAAACACTCGGTCACATAGCTCAAGGCACCGACGAAGCCGGGAAGAACCTGAAAATCAAATTTGATCATGGAACTACAACTTTGGGTTTCCAATATCAAGGTGGTATCGTCCTGGCAGTGGATTCACGTGCGACAGGAGGACAATTTATTGGTAAAGTATTGCATATATCAATTATAAAGTATATGATAAATTTATGATAAAAATTGATTAATTTTTATCTTGTTTTCCAGGTTCGTCTACCATGAAGAAGATAGTAGAGATCAATGATTATCTTCTTGGTACTTTGGCTGGTGGTGCTGCAGATTGTGTCTATTGGGATCGAGTTTTAGCGAGGCAGTGTCGCATGTACGAGCTTAGAAACAGAGAACGCATTTCCATTGCAGCAGCGAGTAAACTCTTGTCAAACATGATTTATAATTTCAAAGGAATGGGACTGAGTATCGGTAAGACAAGAAATATGCTAGACTATTTAACATTTGTAATAATTATACCAATATTTATTCATATATTTAGACTAGTATACTAGACTAAAAATTTAGATATGTTGGACATGTTGAAATTTGTATATATGTCAGTTTTATAAACTATATAATAAAATAGAATTATTTACTTCAACTTATATGAAAAGATTTGATTTACAATTTTATCGTAACTAAATATAACAATGATCCAGTCTTTATTTGATTAGCTGTAACATAGATTTGTTACAGTACAATTTTTCTTATATCTACTTTACCTTTGTTTATACTTTTTTCTGTAATCTCACTTTTTAAACTTTGTAGGTATGATGCTGGCTGGATGGGACAAGCGTGGCCCTGGACTTTACTATGTTGATTCTGAGGGAACTCGTACTCCGGGAAAGGTTTTCAGTGTAGGATCTGGATCTGTGTTCGCATTTGGTGTTTTAGATTCTGGTTATCGGTGGGATTTAACCGATGAAGAAGCTTACGAACTCGGAAGAAGATCGATTTACCACGCTACACACAGAGATGCCTATTCTGGTGGTATCATTAGAGGTGAGTCATAAAATAATAAGAAAAGTATTATAATGTAATTTTATGTACTGTATCGCTATAATATATTTTTCACTTTGTAGTATATCACATGAAATCAACTGGCTGGGTGCATATTTCAGACCAAGATAGCAAAGACTTGCATTATGGATATCATTCTGAGAAACTGGCAGGACCAAGCACCTCCTCCTAGATTTAAATTATTAAATATACATTGTATATGTTTATCGTCTATGCAATAAAACGGAATTATTTCAATTTGTGTAATTTATAATAAATCATCATATAGAGATTTAACGCTTCCATTACTACTGAAGTTGTGTACCATCTATTTGTCCATAATTATGTCCATAATTACAGTTATGCTTTAATATTAATATATGATTTTTTTGATCAATATTAACGTATGATTTTCTTCATCTTTTAATCGAAATGAATCAAGTATCTGAAACTTCAGTTAGAATTAAAATTAAAACCAGTAAATCAGATGTTCACAGTTTTTATACTTTTCATATCAAAATATCTCATTATTATCAAAACATTCTTTTGTCAAAAGATGTAAATACGACTATTCCATTTCTTAAATATTTATTTTAATAGTAATTAGATGCATGCCGTAAAAAAAATAAATCTGACAAAAATAATACATAAGAAAATTTAAATGAGGGTACAAATTTAATTTCCACGTTATATTTTGTTAACATGTAGATCAGATTTATGGCTGCGCATATGCTTGTCGTGTATATATTCGAGACAAGGTACCGCGGAGAGAGAGGAATATAAATGCAGCATGTGTGTGGTGTAAGCCTTCTCTCCTCCCCGCCCATGTTTTCACATTCGGCAGCGGCGCGAGGAGTGCGACGCACACGAAGGCGCGTCGTTGAATTCCGCTATCGGCAGCGAGGGAGAGACGGAGAGAAAGAGAAAGAGCCAGAGCCAGTGTCGTGTCGTGTTGCGGTGGCAGTGTTTAGCGGCGGCAGCATATTGTCAACGGGAATTCGTGTTAGCGAGGCTTGTGGGTCGACGTGAGAACGACGACGAGATGTCGAGCGGTGCGGACGAGTGCAAGCTGAAGGGCGGTCATCCCCCGGCAGGTTAGTCTTAATAAATTAACCCTTTTCCACGTTCCTCGTCGCGGAAACTGCGCGGGAAGACAACGGATGGTTGTTAAGCCGCGGTTTGCAGTGACGTATCCATCTGTCGATCTCGCGCGATCCGATTTCCAAGGTCGGCCTTTCTTTGTCCGGAATTTCGTCGCGCTCTCCTAATGCCGGCTCCGTACAGTCCGTACGTCTCTCTATCTTTCTCTTTTATCTCGCCTTTTTTTTTCTTTTCAGTTAAGGCGGGCGGCATGAGAATAACGCAGCATAAGACGCCGAAGGAGGAACGCGAAACAAAACCTAGCAAAGACGTCGAGGAGAGCAAGCCGTCGAGCAGGTGACGTAGATCGCTGCAATCTCCGTATTCGCGTATTTGTCGCGCAAAATGCGCTAAAACGCGTCGTTCTCTACGACGCGGATTTGATAATTAGCGGCTTCTCGCGTGGCATCGAAAGCAAGGATGGCAGCTCGCTGCACAGGGCCGGTTTTTAGGAGGGACGGACAGGGGACCCCATAAATAAATCATAATATGATATTTAAGATTAAGATGTGTATAATTTAATTTCGATATTTTGAGAAAACATTCTGATACTTTATATAGATGTTGTCTATTTTATAATTGTTATTAAATTTTACCAAATGTCACTTAATTTTAAAATACTCATTTTCTTACGTTACTGCTCTAGATAAAAACCCACATAATTAAGAATTCTTTCTTATTTTACGTCTACTTTATAGATTGCAAGATGTTAGAATAAACTTATGCTATTAAAAAAAAATATTAAATGTTATTTTGCTGTCAAAATTTTAATAAGACTAGAATTTTATTGGAATAAAACTGGAATAAGTATAAATTAACAATACTATTTTTATATAAGTATTAATAAATGTTAAAAATTTTAAGTACTAATTAGATGTGTTTTAATACACGAAAATAAACGAAACAAAGCATAAAATGATTGATAAATGACACATATTTCTTTTGTAATTACGATCTTTTATTATCCCTATAAATTTTTTGTAGCTATATAGATTCTATTATTACTTATATTCCTATTCATTTGCATAATTATTTTCCTCCGCAATTACAAAATTGACTCTGCCCACATATAGTCCGATCAGTGCTATATCAACCATATGGCACAACATCTTTCTTTTTTATATTCTTAGATACGAAGTAAAAGAATTACAAGACATAAAAATTGGCGCGACTTATTCGATTAATCCATTCCTGCGCTAATTCTGATGATAAGTACAATTATCGGCGCTCCGCATTTACATAACACAATGTTGTGCAATCAAAAATAAACGTGAGTTATATCTGAAAAAAACATTTACACGGAAGAGTGAAATTATGCTTGTATAAAGCGTCAGATCGATTTAAGTACAATTTAATGACCACACAGATTCTTAAAAAATTCTCCTGAGCTTGCAATAATAAATAAAAATAATTTTCTTATGTTCTGCATTGAAAAACATGTAACATATGTTCTCGAGATAACTTTCTAATTTAATCGCTCTGTTTGCAGCCGATAACGATATATCGTGTCATTTGTAGAAATGTTTACTTAACAAAGTATGTATACCTTTATTTATCCGATATTAAACAGTCGTAATAATTATCAATGCTTCATATCGATATTGCATATGACAAAAAATCGAGAAGACAAAACTGTCTCTAATCTTTTTATATAAGTAACTTTAGAATAGCGTTCTTAATTTAATGAAAAAATTAGTTTTTTTTTAATACGGAAAAATATGATTGCGACAATAACTTTATTGATGACTTTATTGATGAAGGTTCTAAAATATAAAAAAATCTTACAAATTAACATAGAGAGAATAGTAAAAGCCCATTGTCTTAAAAAAAGGAAAATACAAAAATTGTTTCGAAAATTTTTCCAGACTAAGAACACTATTCTAGAATTATTTTTAATCATTATTAATGTTTTCAAGTGCATTTTTGACATATCATGTATTCGAGGTAAAAATTGACGCAAAGTATTTATGATAATGTTATCTTGTCTTCAGTCATGCGTGGAAAATAAGAAAAGGAATTCTGACATTTGCAGTCCGCCGAAGACGATAATGATCAGCGGCGCTCCGGCCAAAGGAAATGCTGATTTTCCACCAGAAGCTGTGCAACACTTCCACGAGAAACCTACACCGACGCACGACGCACGGCCGGCGCATTGTTCGCGTCCCATTATCATTCAACAGCCCAGGAAGTGAGCCGTATTTTGCGAGTTATGTACTTTGCTGATGGACTTTGATCCACAGTGTCATCCGTTGAATTTACGAAAAAGAAAATTATAATTATGCAAATATATATGGGAGATAGGTATATATTATATATAAGCGTACATAAAATGTTTTTAAAAGGATTAAAATCGACGAATTTGGACTTCGCGCCGCGGCGATCGATTCTTTAACCGACGAATAATCAGATCTTTTTTTCTTACAAGGAAATTTCAAAGAAAGAGAAAGCAATCGGAATAAATTTGCAATTGCGAATGTTAAGAGATCGGCGAATTGATCTCCATTTAGGAGACCATTAAAGAACGGGCAGGACCCGCATAAATCGGTTAAAGGATCGAGGAAGCTTGATTTCTTATAAAAGAGATATATCACGAGATATTATACTATACTGTTGTTAAAAAGGAAAGAGAAGAAATTTATTTTTGACGTCACGAGACTCCTTGTATCGGCATTTGAGATTTCATGTACAAGTTTTTGAGAGCATGAATCGTTATCGCACATTTTATCTTCTCATCTTATAGTTCCTTTTATACTAGACACGTTTGCTACAATTACTTCATTATGAGTATTGATAGTAACGGTACTGTCATTGTTTTTGGGGACCAGTACGTATTGTGACTCATAATGAAATTCTTTCGCATTTACAGACTTTTTATTTTACTTTTTTGTATTTGACCATAGCATAGAAATCAGATGCATCAGTGTCACTTTGAATTTCACAGGGAATCGAGACATCTCGTTAACGTGAGTTAACGTTAATACATTAATGTTAACATATGTTAACGTAAATTAAATGTGCAAATGTTGAACGAGATTCACAGTTGACGATAATTTGTATAACATTTGAGAAGGAATAAACATTCATATATGTACATAACTATAGGCTGTGTCTTAATTCTTTTTTTGTGTTGAAATTATATAAAGTATCTGGACTAAAAAAGGACCATTAAATTTATTTAATTTCTTTAACTAATAGCTTTTTTGTAGTTTTTAACAAAATAAATTAATATTAATGTAGCGTAGCCGAATTTATATTTATTAATAAATAAATTATTAATGCAAAAACTGATTCGACTATTCTGTAACAAAATATATTTATTGAACATATAATAAGTTAATAAGAAAAACTCTCAATAAAGAGCTATTAATATAGTGTATAGATATTTAAATTAACATAATAGGAGTGAAGCTAGTAATAGTTCAATGATACTCAATGATAATATGTTTCTAAATCACCTAAAATCCACAATATAGAATCAGAAAACGCTATTGATTTTTTTCTGATACACTTTGTTGTTCGATATAATTCTGCATAGTTTCCGAAATGCTCTGCACGCCATTGGTCACATAGGTTGGAGTTTCAGATAAGAATTTCATACTCGCTATGATTCCCTTATTCCATGACGACTTGATGGAGTTGGAGATGTCATTGGTACTTGGCAATGGTGGTAGCTGTTGGGGTGACAATTTAAGAATCTGATTTTTTAAATTAATTTTTAAATAAATCCAGTAAAAATATTAAAACAGGGAATAATGTAAAAAGCTAATATTGTATCAAATAAAAAAATAATAAATATTAATATGAGCAAAATTAATAAATTTTTATTCTGTAAGACTTTATAGTACTGATCTTAATTCTGATCTTAGTACTGATATAAAATTGATAATTTATAAAAATCTAAACCAATAATGTTCAACCCTTTTTAAACTGAGAACGATAATACATTTTCAGAAAAATTGGCAGAATTGTGAGGGTTGCATAATGTTTATTTCGCTAGCATACATACAGAATAAAATATAAAGAATAGTGTAATATAATAAACAGATAAAATTTTATGTCAAAGAAATTATCATTCAAGAAATTATCTTCATATTTTTGGCTGTAAGCTAGTGAATCGCAAAAATTACAGCAGATGCACATTACTGGTCTAGGTTATGAATATTTCTAAATATCATTAAATTATATTATAAATAAATATCACTCGATGACGATAGCGTTCCAGAATTAATGAGTGGAAATCATTTGAATGAAAATCAAACGATTATGTTTAGCTTTAAGGATGCTGAAGCTAAATATTATATGTGAAAGCTGGAATAAGACTCACCTCGTTGATGATCTCCTTAGGGATGTTGTCCTTGACGTAAGGCGCGACATTGTTGTAGAGTCTGCCGTACAGCTGTACGCTGTCCTCGGACTTGGACCACAGACCCTGCTGAATGCTGTAGTAGACGACACCGCCTACGAGGGTGGCCTTGATGGCGAATCTGCGGGATCATAACCTCTCGTCGTGATTCGATTTCAATTTGTGAGAGAGTGCAGCATGCAAATACCGTGACAGTGTGTTTTCCCTACTCCTCAGTGAATGTACTAACCGCACGATGCCCATTATTCAATCGGAAATCACTTCGACAAAGGTGAACTCGATCCGAAAACACCTCCAATTGAATTCGCCGTCTGTCAAGAGACTTACGTTGACTTACGTAAAGCCCGCCGGAGTCAGAGCCAATTTGTTTACTAGTGCCATCTAAAATTTAGATTTCAAACTTTGTTTATTTCCTCTCTCTCTTTTCTTTTCTCTCTCTTTTTACTTGCACTTTTCTGCACTCGGTTTATAGTTTATCTTTTTCAAATTAAACAGATTAAGATTTGTGTAAACATATGTAAACAATATATAAATAATTTATGTGATCTTGAAATGTACGTTACAATTCTCCTTATTTCATTTTTAAAGAGAGAGAGAGAGAGAGAGAGAGAGAGAGAGAGAGAGAGAGAGAAAGAGCTGTATAATGCAGTTGCAAAGAAAGAATTCATTGAACGGATTCCATTCTTCTCTTCGTAGCTGCACTCAAAATGAAATAAACATATGATTAAACATCAACAAGAAAAAGAGAGAAGATGAAAAGTTTACCCCCACAAAGAACAGACCTTTCGGTATTGTTGGCATTATTGTGTACACACTTCACCGCGATGACTTACTGACGATATCATTTCATTTCTTTCATCTCTTTTCTATTAAAACCTCGTTTTACTAATCGCGGCTTGGATTGTAGAAGTAATGATGCAGAATTCGATGACATTGAATTCTTTGTCCTGATCTCGAAACTCACGATTTACAATGTGGTCGACGGAATACGTGGAGCTCAAGGTACCAGAAACGATTTATCTTAACGAAAAGGGAATGAATTTGAATGAAATGAATGAAAAAAGTGATGAGGTAAATAATGCAATATCTTTTTATTATTGCAGCGTATCGACGAGTTATTACAATGTGGGATATGCTATGAGTACATGGACACTAGTGTAATAACTTCCTGCTCCCACAGTTGTAAGTAATTCTGTTGAAAAAAATCACTGCTATTATAATTTTATTTATACTTTATTTATATTATCTTATATTTTTAGATTGTTCCTTGTGCATTAGAAAGTATCTACATTATAAGACCCAATGTCCGATCTGTTCTGAGGAAACCTTTGAGAAAGATTTGAGGAAAAACAAGCTTTTGGATGAGATTATCATTCAGTATTTGAATTTTAAAGAAAAACACGGTAAGAAGTTTTGTCGTGAAAAGTTGTCGACTGCAAGATCTGGAATTTTGCAATTGGAAACAGTTTGCTCCGCAAACAATTTTGAGTGCAAGGAAGAGCCAGATGTTCTCGATGCAATTGAGACATTGCCCCAGGAATTTGATAGTCCGATACTCACAGCTAATATCACACCTCGTAAACGAAAGGATTATCAGCAGGACATATCCACTCCTAGTACCAGTGCAGATCTTAAAATACCATCAATGTTTACACCAAAGAATAGAAAGGGTTTTCAAAGAGAAGAAAATTGTCAGGTGGTTACATGTCCAGTGTGCAAAGTGGAAGTGTCCGAAATTCATATAAATAGGCATTTGGATGATTGCTTGAAAAGAGACAATACAAAGGATCAACCTAAGAAGTAAGGATTTTCTTGTATTATTCTCTCAAATTTGGGAAAAAATACTACAATCTAATTGTTACAATCTATTCTATATAATTACTACAATCTATATAACTATTTTAATGTTGAAATATCTTTTTTAAATATTTGTTTATTTCCAGAAGTGAACCGAAACGTAAGCCACTGCCAAAGTTAGTGTTAAGTTTAATGAAAGATAATGTCATACGAAAAAGACTGAAAGAATTGGGCTTGTCGTCTCAAGGAGATAGAAAAACATTGGAAAGTAGGCTGCAGAAATACACAGTTCTTTACAATGCAGAGTGTGATAGAACGTATCCAAGACCTGTTTCAGAATTAATTAAGCAGTGTGAAGAGGAAGAGAATTTGGAGAAGAAAGTGCAGAAGCCATCAAATGTAAATACATCATATTATACATATCAGTTTCTCGCCACTTGACGCGTTCTAGAATTTTTTTAGATATATTAAATTTTTACAGAAATTGAATGTCAATAGAAATACAGAACACAATATTATAGAGCAGCAGAGAAAAAAGTATTGTAAGTATTCTTAAATTGCGAGTTATTGGAATATCAATCAAAATATAAATACTTAATTTTTCTTGTTTTATTTTTAGTGTCTACAAATAAGGACAGTTTTAACCAATTAATTACAAGAATAAAACATGACAATAAGCTACAAAAAATATCTGTTAGACGCAACATATTAAACAAAGAAAATTCTGATATTTTATATAATGATCGAGTTGCAGAAAACGATTCAACTATTAAAGATGAACAGAGAACTGATTTTGTACCACTGAAATCTGCCAATTATGTTGAAGATTCAGATTCGAACGCGTCTTGTCCCTTGCAAATGTATTCTAGTGAAGATCCGATGAATTTTCTAACTGTTGAATTAAATGCTTCATCTAATGATTCCATCACTCAATGTACTTCTGATCATGATACTTCAAATCAATTATATAAAACTAATTCAGATTTATTTAATTCTGGTACAAAACTAGAAAATATAAAGATTGAAAAACTGTCTTCTGAAAATGTTTTAATACATGAAGAAATAACTTTTAATAATCAACCAAGACAGTGTGATGTTGTGGAGACTGAAATAGATCTTGACACCAAAAAATCTGAAACTATTAAAATGGGAACAGAGAATGAAGAACAAATTAAGTCATCTGAGAGGAATAGAAGTAACACGAAGTACAACTCTGACAAATGTGTTGCATATTTTGAATCTAGAGATAGGCAGAAAGAATTAAACAATGAAGATATAAATTTAATTGTAGAAGATATTGAGCATTTTGTAGAAGACAATGACCATATTGACATGCAGGATATTTATGGTAACTAGTCTTTGATATTTAAAAACCTAAAATTTTTGAAAATTCCCTTGTATTATATAGAAAAATTGCTATTTTAATTTTTTGGTTTAAAATTTTTATAGATAGATCAAATCAGTTAAATAAAACGATGGAAGAGTTTGCTGCCGGTAGCACAAAATTCGAAAAAGAAAACGTGAAAGCGTTGGATAAAGATCTAACAACTTCAGTTTTTCGCAAACGGGAGTGTGAAATAGCATTCATGTTAAGCGACGAGGAAAAAGTTGCAGATAGAACAATAAATGCTAGAAAATCAGCCCGTCTTGGTCTTAGCGAGGCTAAGGGATTTAACAATGAAACGTTCAGCAAAATTGCGTGGGATGAGGAAAAATCACAAAGTGAGAAGGAGGAGTCGCAGGTAATTCGTACGAATAATATACGCAATTTTGAGAGGAAATCTGTTAGATTAAGAAATAAAATGAGTAATGACACTAAAAAATTAAAAAGATGAAATTAATTTTCACTCAGAATTAAAATAACTGAATCATTGAATTAAATGAAATTTTATATATCTTATTGAGCATCATAAAATGTAAAAATAAGAAAAATATTAGACTAAGCAATCTTTTGCATATTCAATTGTTGTATATAGTTTTGTACTCATGGTGCCTTTGATATAAAACAGAATTGTAATATTTATTTTTAAGGCATAATAAGAATAAAAAATATTGAAAAAAGAAAATAAAAAGTGTAATATTATATATAAACTATTTTTATTATATTAATATTTGCATTTTCTAATTATGGCTGAATTGATTACAACAATGTAATAAAATGGAATAAAAAATATGTTAGAATTCGATATAATTACAATATTTCCTATTCATATACAATATTTTGCTACGTCATTATTACATGCTTGATAGGGAAGATACAAAAATCTTTATCAAAGAAACAATTAAAATTTTATTGAATATATACATATCATACTATATCAAACGGGAAAAGGAGAAACAATTGGCGCAAATTTCGATAAAACTTGCATATTTTGAATGTACATTCATAGATACTAACAATAATTTAATAAGCTTAACATAATGTCAAAATATAGCTGCCCATCTCTAACAATTGGTTACACAGTAAAATATTTGTCTTTGATATTACACAACTTTGATATTAATACAACTTTGGTATCGATTTATACAATTGTACAGTTAACTTTATATATACATACCGTGCAATTTGCATGATGAATTTGTCTAAGTTCGTAAATTTACAGCGCTAACGTTCTAAACAGAACGACTATCACATTCATTACATATTGTTCTCATCTATAATTCTTACTTAACGTTATTGCACTGTTATAGACCGTTAAGCATTATATCGTGTCGACACCTCTTTCCTTGTTGCGTGCATTATATCGCAGAAACGAAAACTTTCTACGGTTCGAGAAGCGTCGTTCATGTAATAGTGTAAATGGTTCGTGTACTTTAACAAGCTACTGTCTCTAATTGTTGTATCTAATATTCCATTAGCCGTTTAAGAATAATCAATTATTTCTTTTGTGATCTTTTGACGTTATACGATTGAGGAGATACACACACATACGATTAGGAAACACACACGTTTTCGGGCATAAAATAGCTGTTTCCTTAAACAGATTCACGCAATTAATAGTAGTCTGTTCCGCTGTGGTATGGCATCACGCGAGGTAGTTACTCGAACGTTGATACATCCCTCAAGTATTTTACACAAGCGATTTTTAGTTTTTATCCCATGCGTAATTGTCTACTGACTCTCTCAGGGAAAATTGAAGTATTTTATATATATATATATATACATACGAGACATTATATCTTACAAGCAGTAGTCACAATTAATTTATCGTCAGATTTTCGTCAGCGACTCATTCACGATTCGTTCGTTCTTGGCGCTTACGATAGATTGTCTTTTGATTCGCTAAGAGACCGGATATAATAGCCTCTAAAGAAGTTAGATATTAATACGGCGAAAAGACTGCCTTCGCCGCAAAAAGGCCAATTGTCACCTACTATTTATTTAATCCCTCTCAGTTAACAAGTTAAATTTATTACATTATTTAAAAATTTCATCAGTTAAAGGGAAATTCCTGAAAATAGATTATCTCTTCCGCTTGAGGAAACTCGAGCTTCTTTTATCACACGCTTTAATTACGAATATTAATTATTGTAAAATTCTCATCTAATCACAATTGGACGAAGTTAAAGCCGAAATGTAAGCTGGCTGCCTCACACAATGGATTTATTTCATGTGAAACTTATTTTTAGCGCGCGGTGCGAGACGAGTAAAATTAATTAATCCACATTTTTTTTGTTCACACGGGTTCACGGTCATAGACAAGCTCTTTCGAAATTATATTTTCTAAATCTAAAATACAAATACAGTATTTACACGTTTAATGTTTTGTACAATAGCGCAGTTTTATTTTCGAAGAATTTGAAGAAAGAATTGTCATGTTTTCGGAAAAATATAAAATCTAATTTTATTTTTAAGTTGAACTATTTTAAATATATCAAGAAAAAATTAATGTTATATCCTTAGCGAAAAATTCAGTTACAGATACTTCCGCTATTTAAATTTCTATCTCCCATAGAATTCTGTATTCCTTTCTTGTTTGGAATAAATATTGATGGAATATGCACATAACTTACAAGGATATGTAAGATATATACTACAAGTTTCTAGACGAGTTTTTCTATCCATACACGTTCGTGAGGATATTTAAAAGAATATCTTTTTACAGCTATATACAACATGTATCGTGCGCACAATTTCGTAAAAAAAAAAAATTAAGTCCGTTTTCCCGATGGATAATTGATAATTTCCGTTCCGACTGAACAACCGACCACATCTCATTTCGCAATTTATATCTAACTTTGATTAATGCTTTTTGATTTTCAAATTCGTTAAAGGACGTATTAATCATAAGAGGATGTCACTCGAACATTACATCGCAAACTATCAAGAATACCACTAACGAGCGCCGATAGTTGGAGATCGAAGAGATTCAAATTTACAGGAGAGCAATTCAATTATCCTATAATTAATGCGCAATCTGTCACGGTCAGCATGTCGGGCGTTCTTTTGGGATAAATCATAATCGCGTTATCGCGTGTTCTAGTGGACCTACAATCGTAAATAATATTGATTAATATTCGCGGATTACGTTATAGGATTGGCTGATTCATGCGCGAAATCGGAACAGCGAAGTGTGCGATGTCGTGGAACACCTTAATTTCACATCTCTGACGTTTCTTCCGAAGAATCCCGCAAGAACAAAGTGACTCTTTATCTTTGGACATTCGTCAGGGATATTATCTGGATGGCATCTATGCGAATATTTCTCGACGGCAGTCTTTTGTAATCGATCGGGTCGCGGATGACCCCTTTTTGCGGTCGGAAGCGCCCGCACTGTCTTTCACATAAAGCGAGATTATCTTCCGAAGACGCTTCTTCGTTCGGATGATCTTCGTCATTGACAGTGGCCGGGGATTTACTCTTTCTTCCGACGTCGAGGATCCACCTATTCATGATACTTCTTATTGTACTTTCTTCGTTTATAATCTTTATTTTATTCCTTAATAATTATTCTTTTTCCCTACTTATTTCTATGATCTCTCATTATTCAAAACTTAATGAACGTTTTGTTGAGAAAAACCAGTGTCTTTTCTTGGTTAAACTTTCTTCACGCTGGATTCATGTCTAAACGAAACCTGCTGTTGCTGATAAAGAATAATATCGTTCGGATCATCTCACCTTCGGCTTCTTTGTTTCGATCACGCACTGGACTAGTGTCACGTTATATTATCCTGTTTAGATTTTCTCATCACCGTGATACCTATAGAGCCGCGTATCTTGCGTAATAGATCTATTATATCGGCTGTTGACATGTGTTCCACACTTTCTTCATTAACCTAGGCAGAAAAGAGATTACATTTAATTTTATAATAAAAAAACAACCTCAAATAAAGTTCTTTCTATATTAATCCCTTTAATTAACATTACATGTTTCATAAATATTATGTATTAAAAATATAAATCTCTCAAGTTTGTGGTCGAAGTTGTACAAGCAGATAATTAATATTATTTTATCATTAAAATATTTAAATCTCAACAATTTTATGAAATACGTAAGATACTTTATAGAGGAAAGATTAAAAAAAGCGAAACATAGGTTTGGTGTGCGAGACTCACCATCAATAACACATCGCCCTGCTTGAGCCTGCCATCCTTTGCCGCGACACTATCGGGATGCACAACCGATATCACCGTACGATTTCCTTCCGGCTGTAAACTAAAGCCCAGTCGACTATTCCACCCACGCGTCAGCTCCACCATGAACACCTGCAACAACGAGAGCGGATTGCGCAACATTATGACGTTGATATGCTTGTGCTTTTCGATAATCACGTATTCCAATATTAAAATTAATTAAAGCAACTAACAAAACGTTTATCGGATATTAAATCTTTTTTTTTACATTTTAATAAAATTCGCGAAATTGGGATCTATCAATCTCTCTTGAGATCTATCAATCCGGATCAAAATAATGCAGGACTGGAAAATTCAAAGAAGTGGAAAAAATCATGGTAAATTTCGGTTTTTATTATCGGATTTTACTCAATGGAATAATAACGACTAATGTAAAAATATATAATTATATCCAAAAAGATATTTTTGTTTTTAATCATTATGATTCAAAGAAAAATGAAATCAATAATAACGAATTAATAATAATAAAATTTTTTAATGTTAAAATGTTTTAATTTATTAAATACTTTTTTCAACAAAACTTTAGAAATATGAATGTGACTAAAATTTATATTAATTTAATTATATTAATTGTTAGTTTAATCAGAAAAACATAATAAAAGAATGAAAAATTTTATTTACATAAATTTATTTTGTATTTATTATTCAACATCTTATAATAAAAAATTAATTTATTTGCTACGTCGATTTCAAATCTATTACTGATTTTATCTTAGATAAAACTTAAATTGGAAAAGCCTCAATTGACCGCGCTATCTCATTGTTTTTTATTTATTTGATCGAAAAATCAATTTTTGCCAATTTTTTTTCAAAAAATGTTGATTTTTCACATTGACATGGACTTTACAAAAAATGTGGATTTTTTCCAATCCTGAAATAATGTTTGAATATGGAAGTGATGTCGGTAGACTCACCTCACTGCCTTGTTCAAAGTTCTCGTTGCGAGCGACCGAATCCGTGGTGTCTCTCCCGTCCTCTTCCTGATCGTGCTCTATGTCCTGATCTACCTCGTCGTTTGGAGCGAACATTACGCCCTTCCACTTCAATAGCCCTTTGCTACCACCCGGGTCGTCCGTTCCCAAAATCTTCCCTGCGCAACGCGACAAAAAATCGAGTTCATCGAGTTAGAAGTAACGTAAAGCATTGACATATCCGCGAATGTTTCGTTACTTTCGTAACGATGTGACCGTTATCTTATCGGTCTCTCCCTCTGACGCGCTGATTTGATTACAGTGATAGCCACGTAAAGTAGACTGCGTGTATTAGAGTTGATTTTAACAATTACAGAACCCATTTTATGTTAATCTTTTTGAATCAATATAGAAATGAAGCTTATAGGTTTACATACTCATGAGCTTGTTATAATAAGCTTTAATGAAATTTTGACTTTACAATATCAGTCAAAAATTATTAAAATTTAAAAACTTAAGGTTTATTCTTTTTTTCCTAATTGATTGAACAAAAAAAATTTGATCGTGAATACTTGAATTTTGATCCTGAAGCCAGCTTTAAAGAAAAAAACAACAAAAAATCTGGCTAATGATTGATGTAGAGAAAATAATTTTATTTTGTTGCAGTTTTAGGTAAATCACTTTTAAGTTTAAATAAGTAAACGGAATAAATTTTTGTATAAATATTTATTCAAATGTTACTAATATATGCAAAAAAGTTAATTTAATTTAATTCATAATGTTACTTTCTCGTCAAATTTGCAATTAAATATGAAAAAACGCGATTTTACCTAAGAATAGAAAATTAAATGATTTGAACCAATAACAGAATTATGTTCGAATTTTACACAGATACTCAAATATAGATAATAGAACAATGTATAAAATTTTATAATTTTTAATAATACTTTGTGTGAAATGTGACATATTTTTACAGTTAATTTAAGATATAATATATGCTTTTATTATGTGTTTTGAATTTAAGTCAGTTTAGAGATAAACTCTTCATAAATATTAAATTGTATTTATAAATTTATAGAGTGGAAATATATATATATATATATATATATATATATATATATATATATATAGAGAGAGAGAGAGAGAGAGAGAGAGAGAGAGAGAGAGAGAGAGAGAGAGACACACACAAAGCAACCGGCTCAGATAATCATATTATTAAATCTATGATTTGTTTTACTCTAAATATTAGAACTAAATCGCATGTCGGTGAATAAAATTTTGAATTGAATTGAAATGTTATTTTTTTCTAAGTCGATCCAATATTATCATATCATTTATATATCACGAGGTTAATTAAGAATTGCACGAAGCATCAAAACAAAAATGCTCAAGTGCTAAGAGGCTGATTCAGATATCGAAAGTAAGAAGCACCATTAATCAATCAAGGTTCGATCTCATTAATCTATCCGCAGACGGGCAACAACAAAACATAAAATAATTACCCGGGATGTCCTGGTCGCTCGAGTGAGTGGCCTTGCTCTTGGTTCCAGCCGGATCGCTGCCGGCGCTGCCGCAGGCCGGATTGGCGCTCTGATAAGCTGGATTTTTGTAGCTGAAGGCGGTACTGGTGCTGCTGGTGGACGAGAGCACCGGCGGCATTGAGGCTGGCTCGGACGGCAGATTATTGTCGTGCTCGTCGCTCGAAAGCACCGTAACACTCCTGTCGTCGTCGTAGCTCGGTTCAGCCAGTCGACCGCGTTCCGCCTCGGCGAGGATCACGTCGCTATCCGGAGGATATTCGCCGTCGGAGTCAACGCTGCAAAACTGGAAATGCGGTTTACCCTGCGGTGCCGACAAATCGAGGAAACGAGGCCTGGCTACGGCACTGTTCGACATTGACTTCGACTTGACGTTGCCGTCGTCGTCGTCGTCGTCGTCGTCGTAGACGTCGTCGTCGTGGATAACGTAGAGTGCCGGTGGATCGATTATGTCGGTCGCAGGTGTGTTCGCCTGGGAATTGGTGATTTGCGTCCTGACGGAGCACTGGTCCGAGTCTGACGTGGTCTCCGCTTGGCTGGCCGTCGACGACGTCGTTTGCAGTTTGCTCTCGGGAGTTTCTGCGGCACGGAGAACGTTTGTCGTGAAGCGAGACAGTGATTTTGTCACGAAGAGACCCGCCGCGAGGTTCTATCGTCGAGGATTGTCCAAATCCCTCGCGACTCGAGATAATTCCGAGAGACAGCTCGGCGCTGAATGTTCTGTCGTCGCTTTATTACATCACCGGAAACTTTCGGAAGTAATAACTGATGTTGCTAATCCTTCCGCGTACAGAGTTTCGAGAAGTATACCTTACAGATTAATTAATCACTTTTGGAAAAATTTAGAATTATAGAATGGATAAGTTATCAAAGTTCTCATCATTTTGTCGATTGCTCATAATTGTTTTTTAACTTGAACAATTTATACATGTTTTATTAGCTTTAACAGCCCATTTGTCTTATAACTCTGTCTGTGTAAGCTGCTAAACATTTACCTTGATCGGTTTCGGCAGTGGGAGTACGCGTGCCAAGTCGACGTAGCCTTCGGGGCGAATTGCATGATGCACCAGGTGACTGTTGCTTGCAACTACTGGATCCGCTCGATGTACCGGGCGACAGCTTCCGGACTGCCAAGTCACACAACATATCCACAGCTTCTTGTCTAAATGGGAAAATAATATGGCACACAATGTGCTATAATATATGGAAGATCATGAGACCGGATTTTAATCGAAAATTATTATATCAGCAAATGACTTACAATAATAAAACGCGATCGTCCGCGATCAACGAATATTTTTTATTAACAGGAAAGAATAAATTGACTCCATATGCGATTCAGTTATTGTAGTTTACTTTATTAAAGAAACGGGTTGCACGTCATACAAAAGCGTAAAGAAATACCATAGATAAAATCGAAATCAGATTTGCTATCAAATATTCTTTTATAGATCAACCGATAAGTAGAATCAACAACGAAAAAAAAGCAAAATTTAGATCTCTATACTGAAATTTCTTTTCTTAATATGTCTGAAATTGTTATATTATATTCCACTTATTCAATTTTTCTTCGGTCATTTTTCCCCAATATGTTCATCTCTAATAACGATTTTAAAAATTCAAATTGTCAAAAAGTTTAATTGTTAAATCTCAGAATTCCAGGGCCATTCTTCAAATGCGATTACTAGTAATTTCCTAATTTATAAAATTAAATTCTTCAAAAACAAAATCTCGCACAAAAAGAATTTACAATTTACATTTTATTTTTTTATTTACAATCGCCGTCTTTTCAATTATAAGTAGGTACCGTCAGTTACAATACACATTCTGTAAAGAACGATCATTTAAAAATATTCCTCCTGTAACTTTCATTTGGTATATTACGTAACTTTCAGCCGCAATTAATTTCACGCAACATAATATAAACATTGTTTCCAATAGTTAATGAAGAGGGAAGAAAAAGATACTGAGAAGAATGTGAAGTCATACAAAATTATCATTTACTTATAATTAATTATTAATAGTATTATGCCCGCGAGTTGAGTTTGAGCGAGGATTGAATTATCGACCAGAAGAAGTTTCCGAAAGATGTTTTCTAGACAACAAACTAGTCAGCTTTGAAGACAAACCATATTCTATGTTTTACAAATTTATATTATATTTTGTTAAAGTCTGATTAAAGAGCCTTTTTCTTAAAAGTTACACTTACAGAGTGTTTCCTTTATTTTCGTGCGAAAATGTACGAGCGGGAACGTGAATAGTGTGCACGAGTGTGCAAGGAATTCGATCCTCGGGTGTGTAATAATACCATAATATTAACGAAATGAGTGATCCTCAATCGTCGAATCAAAATGTACCTCAAGCTCGTTCGTGGCGGACGGAGAGGATGGTCGGGTTCGGTAGGCGAGAGCGCTGAGACAGGAGTCTGCGCCAGATCTCGGTACAGCCGCAGTTTTACCGTCGGCCCGCATTGTCGTAGCAGCTGGACCGCTTCCTCGTGGCTCATCGGCGATAGCGGTGCACCATCCACCGCGACGATTTTGTCACCCGGTCGGATTCTGCCGTCGCTGAGCGCTGGTTCTCGAACTAGTGCACGTACATAGTGACCCAAGGCACTGCTGTCCGCCTTTCTGAGGGTAAAACCAAGGCTGCCACCGACCTTTGTCATCTCGATGTCAAACTCCTGCAAGCAGAAGTCGCATTTGCTATTATCTAACATTATCTTAAACTCTGTAATTAATAAAAGAAAATTCAGGAAAGTTACCAATACCCCAATATAGGTCTTCTAAATCGGAACCTTCTTATTTCTCGAAAACTAAATATTGTACTATATTAATATTGATAAAGACACAATCTGCTTGGATAATTGGATAATAAAGGAGTAAAAATCTGTAGTTTATGAGTTTTTTTTACATAAAATCTGCTAAAAATGGATTCTTTGAAAACAAGAATAAAATCAATACGCAACGAACGTATTTGCGCTATTGTTTATGAGTATTACTTCAAGAATTGATGTTAAAGTTTTCTCTCTTGGGAGAATCAAACATTAGAATTAATATTCAATGCGTATATGAGATATTTCAGGCTTATCGTTTTACTTAATCATAATTATAGTTTGAAGGAAGACCGCACTACGATAATGAATTAAGTTTCAGAAACTAAACCTCTATTTTAGATGCTTTATAATTCACATTGGTATTTTTCATTACTATTGGAGCCATTAAATGAATCATTTATTCAAGTTGATTGTATATGTTTCTCCGGGGATTGCTATGTGGAGCCAAGTATCGCTTGTGAATAATTATTTATCTGTATATTACCGTGAGGAATTAAACACTGCAATTACTTTCATCAAACACGGATATTATCTCCCTATGTATAATATACAAAATTAATATCTCTTTATTAAAATTTATATTTATTATTACATTATCAATAAATGTGTAACAATCATAGATCACAATGTTGATAAAATATACGTTGAATTAAACTCTTAATATAATAATCTCAATAATATAATTATCTATACAAATAATTTACGAATAATTAAATTCTTTCTTTGTATATAAAACAGTGGTACTTTATCTTTATCTATATAATTATTTGAGGGAATTAAATGCTTTAATATAGATTTTATTAAACCGTGATCTGATACTCTTTTTATTATCTATTTGTTTATTTATTACACAGAAACGACGGTGCGACAATTGTTTATATATTCAAAGTGTTGTTTAGATGGAGCGTTACTTACACCGCAGGGTTCGATCTGCAAAGGCGGTAGAGGGTTGAGTAAACGTAACGGTGGTGGCGGCTCTCGCCTTGCTGGGGGTGGTGGCGGTGCACCGGGTGGTGTGACATTACTATCTCCAGGAAGCCGACACACCACCAGCTCGACCGTGCTGGGCGTCGTACGCAGAACTTCGAGAGCCTCCTGCAACAAGTAGTATCGAAATAAGATTATGCGCGGGCTCTCCCGCAACACAAAGATAATGCTTTCAAAGTCATCGCCCCGGCCTCATCTTCTTTAGAAGCGTTATAGTTTCAGGTGGCCCGAAAAGCCGAGACGATAATAGGCTGTGTTTCCTGACAATTTGCAACAGGAACGAAACGGAATGACGACATGCGTTGAGAAGTAAAACTTAATAATGTTATTTTATTTGATTAATATTAATTTACTTAATTAATGTAAGGTATCTGTACCTAATATGGTTATCTACTCAATTTGGATCAGTCCCATTTCCCAATAATTACACAATAAATCAAATAACGCTAATGTATCGCTCAAAAAGCCGATATATTTATGCCAGGTAACTGGTCAATATTTGTTTTCTGTTTGTAATTACACTTTATTCAAATTGTGCTCTTCTAAAATTTCAGAGGCAAGTTTTTGCTTTGTATAACTATTATGTAACAATTATAAATATCTCTAATTTATATTATTATAGCTCTTTATTTATATTTTTCAGCACTATATATTTACTTTACATTTTTTTTAGAAATATTTGATTTATAATTAAAAAAAGAAAACTCTTTGTATGATGAAAACCATTATGGCCAGAGATACAAACACAAGATACCTTATTATCATATAGAAATTAAAGTTCTATTTCTTTATTTAGTGTTTAATTTTCCATTAGTATTTCTTTTTTCTCCAGTTAGTTGGAAGAGCTTTTTGACAGGTAAAAGATAACGCCTCGTAATAAACAGACACAGTTAATAAAAAGTTGTAAGTTTAATTTTTCCCATATGTATGTTAATTGTTTAATTAAACATATCGATCTTTTCGCATTTTTTCAAAAATATTTATGAAAAAGAGAAAAATATATAACTGGGCTATATTCTTTTAATATCTTTTCATCAATAATAGATTAATATTAATATCTTTATTATTTATCTTTCTCGAATCTAATTCTTAGAAATAAAAAACTAAAAAGAAAGTTAAATCAAGATCAAAGTTAATCATTTACATTGGTAGAAGTAGATGTGAAAAGTTGTTTTCACACACATACACAAACTTCAGTTGTCATTGATGTTTTCTATTTCACACGGCGCACTTAAAACAAATTATGTTCAAAAAAATATAAAAAATTCCTCAACGTTTATCGTTTATCGTATTCGGGAAAAGTAAGTCGTATTCGTTGCATACTTCTTCGTCATGATATAAATTTAAAATCACTTCCCTTTAATTTCGCGCCAAATTTACATTCAACGAGCAGGGAGCGTACGATTTTTCACTTCGCAACGACCGCGTTTGAACACAGTCGCAACTACTTCCCGACCGCGATTGGTGTCCTGTGTAGCAAAGCGGAGCAATCGAGTTAAGATAAAGTCAATGTTTTAACGTCTTCCGCAATCGAGCTCGCGCGTTTCGCAAAGAAATGTCCAAGAGCCTATATGCAGGAGACGTGCGAGTTTACGACACAAGCATACGCATTTGCGTACCCGGCAGGAGGGAGGCAAGTATTGCCTGTGCCCTCGTGGGACAAGCTACCAAGTAAACGCAAGATAACGTCTATCCTCTCGCCGGAGCTCGCGGGCGTAGCTGCATTATGCTAATCCAATGCAAATCTTCGCGAGTGCCGCGAGAAGAGAGCAAGGCTGAGGCCGCCAGTCGAGAACGTAGCAATCATTACTACCGAGTATACGGCGTATGTGAGAGCGCGTGCCTCCGTGTGCGCGCGCGTATGTTTGTGCATACGTGCGCCTCACTGCGTTTATCTAATATCAGTAGAATTTGTTCAGGACGTTATTTCCTCCTCGAAAACAGACCTGCTATTCACGTTATCAGCGAAATAAATAATAATTTTTGTAAGAATTAATGTAACGTGGATTTAAATTGGCTGAATAAATGACAAAAAAAAAACTTGAAATATATGTATATTATTTAGCATATTTTTTGATATTATTTATAGAGGAGAAAGTAGTGGCTCTTGTAGATATCGCTCTTGTAGACTCGTATTATTTCCGTTACAAGGGATGTTATGTTTTATTGTTACATTTTTATAAGTATAATAACATTCTAAGTATTAAATGTTTTATAATTTAAATGTTTTTGAGTATAGAACCGATTGGACAGCATATTACCGAATGGAGTGTTAAGTTTTCGATTTGTTGATTATTAACAAAATTTCGATTGTTTTCGAAAAATGTTGATTATTAACAAAATTACAAAATGTAAATGGGGAGTAATACTTTTTTACTATTCTGCACTTTCATACAAAAACGAAAAAATTATTAAATGCAGATAGTTTTTACTCTTTCATCTCAAAGTTATTTCTATGCAATAAGCTATCTTTAATTTTAATTGATGTAAGATCCAATCTTTGCAAAGTAAGCTTCATCAATTCGCAACCTGCGATGTTTACGAAACGTTGTTATACGTAGTTTGCAAGTTGCAAATTTTCATTTATTAATTCGATTTATTCGTAGATTGGATCTGCCGTTCCGTTTCTGTCTGTCATTGATTTTCAATTGCAGTTAATTGATTACTCACGTAATTGGTGAGGCCAGTCAGCGGGATCCCGTTGGCAGCCAGTAGTATGTCGCCAGTTTGAAGTTTGTTGGAGAGAGCGGCGGGCTGTTGAGGAAAGAGTCTTTTCACTCGGACGGGCCCCGCAGTGCCGCCACCGGAAACGCTCAGGCCGAGTCCGCGACTGCTCTTCTGCAGCGTCACCCGGAATGTGTTTTCTGAAAATTATTTAAACGTTTTCATTGTGTTTTTAAGGATTTAAACGGTGTCATATGTCGCGCTGAGAATATTTCGCTTATCTACTTCACGTGTGGCTCCTCTCGGGCCATCTCACGAATCTCGACGTGCAAATCGCGTATTAAATATAATTTTACAAAAGCTCCCACGCGAAGGATTATAACAAATTTACTCTTTTCGTCGTAAAAAAAAAATATTACAAGAAAATAGACAAGGTATAAAGAGACTACATTATGCTGTCTCGATACAATTTGATGTCGTAACGATACATCGATTATAATTAGGCGCCGTCAAGGAATAGACCTCGCCTAATTGAAATTCTGATTTCTCAGAATTGCGCTCGGGGTGCCGGGCAATTCATCACTTCCACTGAAGTGACGTATGGCCTAATATCTGGTGTAGCGCGGCTACAATAGGAACAATTACTTTCTGTCGCGCGGTGTTTCGTGCAACACTGCGGTGCGGTGCGTGCATATTTCAACCGCTTTCGCGGTGCCGCGCCGCCGCCGCCGCCGCTGCACCGTGTTGGTCATAATTTTCGCGGCACTCACTCGGAGGACATTGTTTCTGAAATGTGTATGTGTGTGTGTGTGTAAACACGCGCACGCCGTTTTCCCCTCGACGTGTAGTCGGCATCATGCACGTCTCTCTCGTTGAAATTCGCTGACAGCGAGATCGCGCGCGACTGTTTGATTTTAGGAAACTTCGATTTTACGTAACTGCGCCACGTGCTATTTACGTTGCGCTGAAACACGCTTGAATCCGATAAGTTCGCGTTACAAAGCGGAGCATCGTGCCACTTAGCGTCAATTAAAGTGCCGGGACAACCGCAGGAAACCTGTATGCAGAATTCAATTCATTATGAAGCTCGAAGCGACAAATTTGCGATTGAGAGGTGCTAGTGACGCTTGATCCACAAGAGATCTCTCATTTTGCAAATCCGTGGATGCGCAATAAATCTGTTTATCCTTTGTTATATCCATTATCACGTAAAATATATGTGTTGTTGTGTTCAAATTTACACATATATTATTTACTTTTTACGTATCAGATTCACATTGCATTATAATCATATGGACGTTTGATAGAACGAAATGGTTGGTTTCGTTTTACGGCATCATGAGAGAGTCGTTTACGCGATTCAAATCTTTTTTATGTGGAAATTAATGTGAAACCACTTCCAGTTCAGGACAATCCACCGGATATTGACCCAATTCAGTTGACATATCGTATGCGTATTGTTCACTTTTGTTCATTTTGCTCGCTATTCAAATCGGAGCCTCTCCTGCGCTCGCCACCTTGCGAAGAGGTAATTTACGTCTGCCGCGTTATTGTCTGGAGTCACACAGTGTCACTCTCTCCAAGAGAGGGAGAGAGGGAGAGGGAGAGGGAGAGAGAGAGAGAGAGAGAGAGAGAGAGAGAGAGAGAGAGAGAGAGAGAGAGAGAGAGAGAGAGGAGAGTGGCCATTGTTGAAATCGCTTCGAAATTGCAGGGTTCACGTTCAATGGATTCCTCGATCATTTGCTAAACGCCTCGCAAAATTGGATGGACGATTCGACGAATCCGGGAGTGACGATTTTCTTGTGTCACTCTATGCCACGTGTGTATGTACGTCCCTCCGTTTGTTTCACCGTGCACACGACTATTACAATTAAGATCGCAATTGCTGACAAAGCGGTTGCACTTTGGGAATTGCCAGACGACAAGCGACAATTTCTGTGCTTTCGCGCATCTTAAGAGTGATTACGCTTTAACTTTAGCAAACTACGGCGATAAACTCTTGTACGATCGTTTATTGAAAGCATCTGATATTAAATTAATAAAAAAAATAATTATGTCTGCGTTTGACAGATTTTAAAGGGATGTTCTAGTCTAGAGCGCGAAAAAGTGGCATATTTTTCGAAATTTAAAAGATAAAAACTGCTGCAAATATTCTTTTATAATCTTATACACATTTACTCGTACATACATATTTAATAAATATCCACAATTTTGATATAGTTAAATATTTATTAGTGTTTATCATTCAAACTAGAAATAAAGAAAAATATTGTCAATTATTAAAATAAGTGCTTTAAAGAATAAATATGAATTTGATTTATCATAAATGGAAAAAATTTATAGATATCACAATAATCTTAGTCCGGGTGATAAACAGACATGTATTTTATATACGAACGCAAAAAATTAAAGTCGATAGTTTCATTAGTTTCTGAGAAATTCCAACTTAAAAAATATTTGCTTTCAAATTTCTGTAATGTAAGAGCTAATAAACATTTAATCATAATTTGTATAAATTAACTAAATATACATAGTGGTTATCTTTAAAATAATTCTCAAAAATAAATTTTTTTGTGTTTCAAACGTATCCTCTTTATAAAAATTAATTTATATGTATATGTATATAAAGTTCACTAGACTTATATAGCAGTCAATTTAATGCTCTCTCATTACAAATATTATTAACAGCATTATTCAAATTACACATAATTAACTCAATTATATATAACATTACACATAATTCACTGAATTAAATCACTTATTAATCAACCTAATACCAAGCAATCTAAACGGCATTAATTAATCATAGCCTGAAATGTCATTTCTCTCCTCTGATGCTCGTGTAACTCTCTCTCGTATTCTCGTATATCTCAAGAATCAACTACAGATATCAACTAGCTGCTAATTAATCAAGTCTGTCGCTAAGACTCGATGGTAAATGAAGCGGCGTAAAGTACGTTCCAGCAGAGTCTCGAGTTGCATCGCCAATCACGGCAGTTTGTCCCGCGGTGTAACCGGGAACAAATGCAGTACTCTGTATTTTACCGTCACATGAGGCGCACCGCACCGCAAATAGTACGCGAACCATCCCTCCGGTGGTGATCTCACATCTCTCTCTCTCTCTCTCTCTCTCTGTGGCCTATTTGAAGTAAACGTTGGAAATAAGAGGAGGAGACGCGCGCGTATCGCCTCGCGTGGATCGGACGCGTCCCTCGAGCTGCGGCTAACTCAACTCTTCCCCAGCAGTGCATACTCGGTGTTACCCCACATCCGCAGACAGTAAAAACAATCCGATTAAGGAAACGATCAGTTATACGGCGGTAGGGCCGTTTAATTAAGGCTACGTCCGGCATTCAGGTTGGTCAGCGGATTGTAAACGGACGGACTTTCGTGAGCAAGCGAGAACGCCCCCTCCCTCCACCCCGGGGTGCACGTACCCAACGACACGGCCCAAACACGTGTGCAACGTTCGTTATGGAATCCATTACGAGATAGCGGGATGCCGGCCGCGGTCCGCGATGAAGATACCGATATTTACGGGTCTAACAAGCTCGCCACTGAAGTATATATTCGCCGTTACGTTGGCGCGAGGATTATCGTCCGGCGGAATTGAGGCTCTCCTTCGAGAGGCTCCAACCCCCACCCCTTCCCCGATTCATTCGATAATAGAATCGCTTTTAGCGTAGCATGGACAATTCTGCAAATTGCGTAAATGGTAAATTATTTCTGTTCGGAAAGGAAACGCTGGAGAAAGGAGACAGAAAAGAGGACGTTCGTTTTTTATCGCTTAACAAGCGATTCGACGTGATAACTCTTGAAACTATAAGTGCAATTTGCAATTTGTATGTACTGTGCAAAGAGTAATTAACAATATCGTGTTATCTAACAGAAAGAACGGGAAATAATAAGTTTTATACTTCCCGCTTTTTCATCCGAGAGTTCGCAGAGACAGGTCTTTAAAAAAAATATTTATACCAAAATGTAATTAAAATCGTGAGATTCAGTGTTGGCCATAAAATAAGGGGAAAAAGAGGGGAAGGGGGAGGGATTCAAAAAGCGCGACAGAGCGTGCAAACGGAACGAAACATCCTACAGAAGTTGAACGAGTGTTTCAATAGCCCGCCGCATGGTACCGGTCTTTAATGCCAGCTTCGTTAGTTGCAGATTGCCTGTGACACATTTTTCCTCTTTCCCACCGCCCGTCCCTCTCGTCACTCTCGATTTTTCTCGTCATCGACATTCTAGTGCGAGGTTGCAGCTTTTCATCGGCGAAAAATGCACCGTCTAATGGCGAGCGTGGCCGCTCCGCAGCAAGAACTTTAACGTCGTTAGCGCGCCGGACAAATACGCACTTAACGAGCGACGTGTGCGCGACGATGTAAACCGGTTCGTTATGCCAATTTTGATATCCTCAGTGGCCGTCACGGGGACTTCTTGCCGTTGACGACCGTCCAACGCAATTTCTCGTAATTTTGTAATTTCGCGTAATTCAATAATTACGCGTCGTCGGACTCCGGTTTCTGCTTCAGGAGAGACCGGATCAGTTTTGCAGCTAATTCATCCGCAAAGCGTAAATGTTTTGCCTATGTAATTAAAGCGTTAAGTAAAATTTAATGACATACTTCAGTACCCAAGTCTCGTTTGACAAAAACGATATAACATTCTAGTTTCATTTAATATACAATACCTATACGATATTTACATATATAAAAAAATAACGTTGAATCAATAACATCAATATAAGTTAAAATTTATTTTATTGTTTTTTTTTTGTTACATTATTATTTTTAGATCAATACGCCATGCTTTTCTTTTAAAAATTAAAATAAAAATTCAACAAACGATACAGATAAATTAACAACATGTGTTTGTGGTGAGCCGTGATGTCGTTTAATTAATTCAACAATATTTTTTTCTCAGTATAGAAACTCTATAATATATTTAAATTTTAATCAGATTTTTACAATAAACTGGCGGACGCAGTGCACAGAGAGCGGTATAAACTTTGAGTTACAAAGATAAATTAAGTAATCTTGCGAGAAAGCGGAGGATAGCCGGCAAAGGGAACGGCGGAATGCAATTCCAGTTCCAGAATTTCTGACAGACCGATATTTCAACTATTCGGATAGGTAGTATCTGCAGGCCATTACTTTTCCACGTACTGCCGGCCGGGTAAGATACCCTCGATAAAGACGAGACCATTATCTCCGAACCTTCTACATTCAATTTACCGCCGTTACCACTATCGCTGACTACACGTCGCGAATTCGGAATTATTGTCAGTAGTATGAATTTTCTTTTACATCGTGTTTAGCAAGTATTTTAACTTATTTAGATCGGGGGTCTTTAATTGTGCCACAGTGAATCCTCAAGTGTGTCGCGAAAATTTTAGAGAAACTTAGAAAAGAAAGAAGAAGCAAATATTTTAGAAATAAGAAAAAATGCGAGTAACGCGCGAAATAAAAAGTATATCTAAAAATTACAAAAATTATCTCAATTATAATATATTTACCTATTTGCATAGATGTTCAGAAGAAATCTTCCCTCCCACGGGTACGACCTTGTCGTGGTGGGAGGGCTCAGTACCCCGAGGGCTTGAATGCCTATGGGGGAAGCTAACTGTACCCATTGCACCTATTACGTCGTCGATTGTAAAATTGTGATTCGTCGCGCCGCGTTAACGCGGTTCGGGAGTGCCGACCGATTGAATTGAAAACGAACCGTAGCCGGCTCGTCGCGTCGCGCGTTTGCTTCGGGAGTGCCGTTAACAAAAGGACTGAAAGGACTTTTCGCATAACTCCCATTAGAATGATTTCTTAGTTCGAGAGATACTTTCGAGGGTGGCACTTTCGAGGTCTCGATAGTATGGGATGCTCATGGAGGCGTTGCTTCTTGCGACGTTCTCGCACCAAGTGCGCTTCGCGTACGAGGTGAGTTAAGCTGGACCGATGGATACGCCTAAACGCTGGTAAAACCGCATGACGCTGTCAGCGAGAAACAGTGAGAATTCTTAATTACGATCTTAATACGATTGTAATTTTGTATTCTTCTGCGCGGTGCTTGACGTTTCGTGTTAGTTCCGTTGTGATCCGTACTCGTCGACTCAAGGTGCTGATTCCACGGAGCATTCTCCGAACTGGAAATCATATCGTGGGAGTTATAAACGTGGGGTGACGCATTGGGATGTCGCGCGAAAGACATTTTGACGATTAATTAGTCCTCGCGCGATTATAACTTTAATAATCGCGAGTGTTTCTCGCGAGTGTTTTTCGCGAGTGTCTCGTGACAAAAAAGGACAGCCTGTTCTGAGAGGAAGAGGAGGTCCAGGAAGGGCATCGGGCCCCGGCAGAGCAACCTTGGGGTGAGTATGATTATTATTTGCATAGAATTATTAGTTTTCTTTCTATTCGGTTTTTCCTTGATAAATTATAAAGAAGATAACGTCACGTAAAGTTTTACACAATTTTAATTTTATAATCTTCTTTTCTTTCGAAAAATATTGATTATACGATAATTACATAATTAAAAAAATAAAAAGTTTAATCCGTAACAATTACTTCTCATCTAATATTAATAGTCGCGAGCTCTGTTTTAATTTGAATTTAATTTTGAATTACTTAATGAACACAAGTACAGAGTTGCAAACCGTATATTTTTTTTCAATATTAAATGTTCTTTCTGTCGTGCTTTAATTTGGACTTTGCATTTGTTTGTTACAGAATCATCGTAGCGACGTTGCTGAATGCTCTTTGTCGCTGCGCATCGGCCGGTGAGTGATGAATAAACTTTTAAATTTGTAATAGATCTGTGACAAAATTTTATTTCAAATATAATGTAGAAATGTTTGCTATAATGCAATAATAAATAATATTTAAGTGTCATACTTATTTCATGGATCTATTGCTTCAAAATCAGCTGCCTGTGGAGGAGCTGCTCCGCTTCTGGAAAGAAGCGCGGCTCCACTAGGGCAGCTGACAACGGGGAGGCACAATGGACTCAGTCTGAGATGCCAAAGTAAAATATAATATTATTATTGCACTTTTAAAGTCACTTTTAAAATGAAAAATAAAAAATAAAAAAATATTTACTTTTTATTTTTGTCATATTACTGGTATGGGACTCTCTATTATAATAAAAAGAATCAAAGAAAGAGAGAGAAAGAGAGAGATTAATAATGTGCAAATGTCGAAATTTGGCAAATTATTTAACGTGCAACGGAAAAGGCTGTAAAACATTAATTTAGGTGCTAAAAAATAAAAGCTACCGTCAAACTCGCATATCATGTCCATGAGATAAAAATATGAGTTGATTATGCATGATATAAATATATTTTCGTAAAAAATTACTTATAAAAATCAAACGTTATTCTTTTCATCGTTTTATTTCTAAATCTTTAGTAAAAGGGCAAATTTAATTAACGTATGTGTAGAGCGTATATAATTCGCGTTGAGAGATCACACGACTTGCCAAGAATTCTAACGATTACGACTGAAACCTTGTCGGAAAACAGTCGGATTTGAAAAAGAGAGAGAAAGAGAGAGAGAGAGAGAGATAGAATGGACTAGAAATATCTCCGTAAAATTTACGATTCATAAAGGGACGACGGGTGAACAAGCGGGCGTTCGCGTGCATTTAGCTCTTCCGTGCTTGGACAAAAATTTGGGAGTATCACTTATGAATCGGGATGAATCATAGCCGGCCCCCATTTTTATTTGGTTTACACCGACGGTTTTTCGGTCGGATTGCTCTCGTGCGTCGTAATATTAGGAATTATAACTTGAATTACGATACGCGCGCTAAGAGCGCGCTAATCCGTCGTCGAACGTTTCAATAATAAAGTGTCTCGTTGCAATCGTCAAGCGTCGCACTACGGCGATATGTTTACGCTACATGTTAAATTAAACATCGATAATCCTATCTTCGTATTGCGAACGACTTCGCGGAAGAAGCCAGTTGATTATTAACACCGAGATACGATATGGTTTTAACAAGATTAAATCTCGAGCGGAATTTGCAACACATGTGTGCTGCGACATATACGTACTACATGCCGATCGCGTGACGCTGAATTAAACCACTTGCACGGTCGACCCACTTGGATAATTAACAACAAAAAAATGTTAATAGAGCCGTTCCACTGGTAATTGCAAGAATAAAATGCTGCAAGCAACAAATTCATCAGATATCAGTCTTTTACACTTTCGGCGTGACTCAGAAATATTTTCGACGACTCATATTAACTGCAAAATATCGTCACTACGGCTAAGTTTAACTACGTCAATTGCCATGCCTATCTCTCGATCGATCTCTATTTCACTTTTTTCCGACCGCGCCGACGACGATAATTATCAAGGATCACTTTGTTCCGAACTGAGGCAAAAAAATCCGGGCACGGTAAAACGAGGTCTAGGTCGTTAGAGTCGGATTATATTTCCGTCATGGAAGCCGAGACAATTTTCTCAGTGGCAATTAAGCTTCGCGGGATAGTCGAGAAATTAATTAATCTTATTCTGCAGCAGTCCGCGAGCGATTCGATCGAGAAAATTCGTTTCTTTAACTCAAATATTCCGATCGATTAATAATTTTTAGATTTACGTGACGACAGAGCTACTCACTGGAGTAGAAGTTATCGTTGTGTTTACCGCTACCGACATGACCATTTTTTTATCAGCTTTAATTTCTTGGAAGATATATCAAAGTCATATCTCAAGGAAAGTAAACTTCATCTCAAAAATACTTCGCAGTAAACATCTTCCTTTCTCGAACAAATTTTATTTTAAGAACCCTAAAGAAAAAATGTGATATTTACGATTATAATTGCATTATTATATTAATAATGCAAATTACTACTATAATATTGGTAATAATAAGCATATGCTTGTACTGATTGTTTTATAGTACAATTTACTATATTAAATATCATAAGTTGTATAGACCACTATTACAATTATGAGAATTTTAATATAGTTTAAACAAACAATAATTTGTTAAATAATTAAAAAAATATGGTCCAAATTAAATCCAAAACTGATTATAAATTATAGTAATATTACGGTTACTACAACTATTTTTATCTCTCAAGGAATAATTCGATAAAGTTTCTTAAGTTTGCTTATTATTAAAAATAAATAAAAATAAAAATAATATAATATAACGCAATAGGAGATAATCTAAAGATTTATCTCCCTCTTTCTCTTCAAGGAATTTTTTTGTAAGTGTAAATTCCTTGACCGATAAAGCAAGCTGAAGCAAGATTTTCACATAAAGCCATCACGAGTTCAACATCGACATTTCCGCGTGCGCATATGTTTCTCCTGTTGCGGAAAAAAATATTTCAAAAAGCACTGTAACTCGTGATCGTTTCCTTTTTAACGCACGTCAGTGGCATAAGCATGCATCTGCAACCGAAGCGCGATTCGAGTTTACGGTCGCATTGAAGATAGGCTAGATTTATCGGGAGATATTTCGTTTCTAACGAGACGTAGGGAAGAAGCGAGTCCTCGAGATCGTGTCATACGTGGCCGCGAGAATATCTCGTCTGTCATTTGTTACGCGATCCTCTTACGCCGCGCTCCTGCATCGCCGTAAAGACGTTTCGCCATTTATCAAGTCGACGATCGTAAATATTGAACGAATCCCCGAATACGGCATGGCATACTAAAATCTGGTAAGAGTTATCTTCCAGGAGGAATAATCTTGAGAATTGCGTCGAAGCATAATGCATCGGATGTGACTGTGAGAAAAATGTTCGGTTCTCGGAACACCGACCGTGATGTCCCTAAAATTTTTCTGAGATCGACATGTTCATTTGTCGTTGGAGACGGGTGATGTATCTCTACGAATATTGTCATAAATCGTCCATGAGTTATACGACAGATTTCTGGATAATTTTGAAAAATCGACTTTGGCTTACAAAATATAATACGACGTCTACAAAATATTTTTAATATTAAATATCAACTTAACAGATTTCTGAATTAATGCTCTATCAAAATAAAACATTCGAGATTTATCTAAGCAATCCTTTTTATTTATTATTAGCATTCTCGTTCAGCATAATTATCCTTTGCATGTAAATTGTATTATACTATCATAACCTATCAAGCGTAGAGATTAGATGAGCAGATTGCGCTGGTGAAATGTTCTCTGAATAATTCACGTCATTTGTCCCAAATTGACGCTTCTGCATGATTTATCACGTTGCATTTACGTTACTACAAGTGATGCGTGACGCTAGGTATACGTTGCCGTAATATTAATCTCGACAGTAAATGATTACGTTATCGCATTGCGCGAATTGAAGAGTCCGTCTTCTCTGGCGCGTAAATTCACGGAAAATCAAGGAAAATTACCAGTCTCGGGGGTAAAATTGAGATATCATTTCTTCTCGCTGAGGGAACTGTTAAGCAGCCGTTGATTGTCGACTCACAGTTCTTTGAGCGTGTTTCCCTCGTCGTACTCCCAGGAACATTTGCCTCATAACGTAATAAAGAACAAAGTTCGTCTACAGATCGGCTGAATATCGCTGTAATTTCGTTCGACGACGATCGATACGTCACCGAGTGGGACAAGAAAACGTTATTAAAGCTCTAAGGGCTTTTCCATACAAGCGGTGCGAATTGTACAGAAGAAGATATATGATATATGATATGGAATAAACACGATTTTATCGTACTATAAATTGGATATATTAAACAAAGAGTTCATGTACTTGGTTAAAGTTGTTTACGAAAAAAGATCTTTATGAAAAATTCGATACTCATGTATAATGATATTTTATTACTATACACGCAGAAGAATTGCTCAATAAAGTTAAAATACCCTAGTAACACGAAACATAGCGCAATATTGGAAAATAATGTAAACGCAATATCCCCAATATTGATTCAATATTGTAAAATGGACGCTTTATTTTATTTGGTCAATTTGTCTAGACAGCAATATTGATTTAAATAATTTAACATTAGGTTAATATTGAACCTATATTAGGCAACAATATTCATTCAATTTTTCATATTAAACATTAATTGTATTTGCTAGTGGAACCAATATTGTATGACCAATATTAGCGTTACATTGGGAAAACATTGGCCAATATGCTCCCAATATAATCAATGTTTCGTCAATATTAGCCAATGTACTGCCAATGTATTGTGCTACTGCAGCCGTAGCTAAAATGTATCCTAAAAAAGATTTTAAAATAGGTGCGTCTAGTATCGTTGCTACTGTGGCTTATTTTATTAATTGTTAAAATGTAGGTGTTACAGAAAAAAAAATATTTGTTACTAAAACCAAATAACATTTAATTAAAGCCGTTATATTATTTTGTTTTCACAATAGAAACTAATGATGTTTGTAGTGAAATTAATTATTTTAGCTAAGATTATATGCTTTGATATTTTAATCTTTAATCTAGTGCATGCTTTGAATCTTTTCTAGGGAAAATGTCAAGTTAGAGGAGAAGGTGAGATTATATGATCCTTGTGTTATGGTCATTCTCACTTAATATCTCCTATTAAGTGAGAAATTCTGTAATGATTACTTATGTATATTTTCACTTATATATAATTTTATAACAAATGCTGTGTCGTTGGTTTTTTAAAGTAAAACCAATTTTCAAAATCTATAATTTAAATCAAGATTATATTACTACCCTTATTTCTCTTCGATACATACGAATGTACTGTCGTCACATATTTATAATTGACTAAATATTTCATAATTTTGAATCTAGAAATGTGTATGTGTGTTAAGTTTGCAATTAAAAATACTGATTATTAATAAAATTATTGTAAATAGAGAACACATTACAATACTATGTATCGAATAAACAAAATTGTACTGACAAAATACACTCTATAATTTATTTTAAAACTCCATGTTTTTGAGAAACTCGACTTCAAGGAATCTTTTCATAAAGTAGAATCCACTTGTTTCAAGATAAGAGTGAAAAATCTCATAATGCCGCGCCTTTTATTCTATTTCATGTGATTCTTCACTTATGAGAAATACAGGAATACTTCACCACATCCATTTGCCGGCGAAATACAATTGTAAATCAAATGCTCAGTTTCACGTGTGTACCGAGGAATAGCTGTCTTTTTAACTATTTGTATTAAAGTTTAATATGAGTTAATAAATTTCTACCTCGTAGCAAAAGCATTTTACTTTAAATGTCAATTTTTTACACAGAGAAACTTTTCTGGTGATAAAAATATAACTGTCGCAAAATAAATGCCGCGATAAACCATACGATTTATGCTACTCACGATTGTTGTTGCCGTGCTTTGATTTTTATTCGCGTTTAGTTTATTTCCTACGGGCGAATATTGCGTGAGATCCACCACTTTTTTTCGATCGTCCTATAATTACAAACTCGGAGCTCGGAGCTTGCCTGGAAAGAAGTCGTTACGATCACTTTGCACATAAAAACAGTAATGGGCAAAAGAAAGAAGCAATATATCGGTATAGTAGTATATATCGCTGGGATAGAACGGCGATGGGGGATGAGGTATTAAATCGCGATAACGCGCCATCAGGCCGACTATAAATTACCCAAGAGGGTTGGAGAACACGCGGTTAAATCTGGAAGCCTGTCTGCCGATCGGAAATCCGGTTGAGTGTTCCATTGACCTGCTCTCGGTAGTGCTGCGCTGTTAACACACGTTTCCCGTTATCGCGCCGCGTGATTAATGGCGCGCTTTATTAAACCGCATTGTAAGACGGCGACGAGGAAGAGTTAAAAGTGCGCGGGCCCATCGGTAGCAACGAACTTTCGTGCGCTCGCCGACCCTTAAATTATAATAATAGACGAAAGTTATGACGATGAATTGATAATAGAGAAAAGAGCGGACACTCGGTTGGATTACGCTTGACGGAGTGCCTCGATAATTCATAATATTTCTCGTAAAGTCAATTAATTATAAGAGTATAGCGATTCGTCTCACCTCGAAAGAATCAGGGTTCTTAAGTAACTGTCGATCCTCCTCTCGTGAAAAATTGACTTTACAAATTTATCGTTGTTACATAAATCGATCATACTTTGTCAAAAATTTGGTCACATTGATCGTCAGAAAAACTTATGGATAAAATAACACTCGGACGACTCTTCAACATCCTTTGGATAAGAAGTTCACTTCGGCTTCTGCGTTGCGTTAATCGTCTAATCGCGATATTTTCAATTACAGGCTTTTTATTTCGAGAAGACCGGCGCTTTGTTCAGCGGAAGCGCGCGCTGCTAATGCAGAGGAAATCAGGAAATAACCAAGTAGAAAGAGAGAAAGAGAGGATTAAAAAGGAGAGCCCGGTTGAACGTTCGCCGCAAACGCGGGCGTTTGCGGTGTACGGCGTCGTCTCTTCCTGGCTCCGGGCTGGCTGTATATTAACTGGCGCAAGCGGCCGCGAATCGCAAATCGGAATGCGTTCGACGAAGCGCATTTATCGCGCCATGTTTCCAGCGTTCATTACCGATTCGGTGGACGGGGGAAATTCACGGCACGCGATCGCGCGGAATAATGATCGACGACAATTTCCAGGGACGAGGTGCACCGCGCGCATAATACACACGCTCGCCTGGGAGTCCCGACGCTAATGCGATACGAGAGGGCATTAAACTGCGATAACGCGATCGCCATCAGGCAATGAATTACTCGACGGGAGGGAGGGTAACAGGAAGGCGGTCGGTACCTGGAAACCCGGATGTTCGTAGCTATTCCGTCGGCATGTTACTCAGGGTCGAGCTTCGTGTCGACGGCTCTCGTGAAGGAGGAACCGAAACTCTCCCCTTCTCTCCCTCCCCTCCTCTCGTTTCTCGTTTCGCATAAATGAGACGGGTCATGCAAGTATGATTTGCGCAAATCTTTCAAGATTGTAAAGATACATTTTAATTGTGATCAAAAAAGTGCAAGCCCAGCCAATGAAAAGCGGAAGGTATATCTGATTAGGAAGGCTGCCAAGTCTGTGGAATAAAATTCTAGATAGAGGGGTTTTGATTTATAACACACAATCTTTTTCCCCAATTATTTTTGCATCTTTTTATAATGATTTATATCTTTTTTATGTGTGTGACGGCGTTTAAAAAAAGTTTACGTCAGTCTTTTCGTAGCTACGCTTTTGATTGCATTTTGCTGACCAATAATCGTTATGTACTGAGAAAAACTTCAAATAACTATATTTTATCATTTTCGGTATCAATTATATTTAAATTATGCTAATTGTAACTTTTTTATTACTAATATTATAGCATATAATCATAAAATTAATAACTATAAAAACGGAGCTCTTAGCTGTAAATATTTTAACATTCAATTATGATCATCAATATCTTTTGTTAAATATGTTTGCTTGCTAGTCAGTTCTTCTTTACATATATTAATTTCCAATTAAAAAAAAATTGCTTATATTGGTACAAGTTTTCTTTTGTTGCCCCTTTTATTTTTCCAAAAATTAAATATTACACTGCATTAATTTTAATGAAATTAGGTGATGAAAAAAATAAAAATCCATAGTTTATACATTCATGGCCTTTTTTTAAATATAAAATCTACTAGAAACGAATATAATCTTTATATTATATATAGTATCGCATTACATGTTGCATTTTGCGAAACAGCATAAAGTATTTGTAAAAAAATGTTTTACTTTAATGTTTGTCAAAGTACAATTTCTGGAATCCTTATATACATTAATTTGTAAATATCTTGTACAAATAATTGGTATTAACGAAAAAGAAAAGGAAAATAGCTTATTGTGCCAGTTTTAAGATTCAATTTCTCAGACGTTAATTTTTGCTTATGTTGCACGCAAAAACGTTAATTAAAATATAAAATATAAAATAATATTATAAAAATGCTATATCACGTGATAGAAAACATTTTCCAATTAACATCTACATTTTCTAAGTTTTATTTTCATACAGCTTTAACTGAGAAACATTATTCAAAAACAAAGTAGGATATGTCAGTAGGATATTAATAACCTTTCTCTATGTGAAATTGCTAATACCGATTCCGTAACCATATAGTGCGTCTCACGTTGCTTTAATCCTCGTAGCCGGACTTGGTGCAATCCCCGCATAACAACAATCTGTCGGGAATTAGCCGGGATAGCCGGACGCGCGCACGCCAGCCCCGTCAAGCCGAGAAATCGAAATTTCTCTCTACCGTGCAGCGCATCCGGCGGGCGATACCATCCTGGCGAGGGTCGTCGCATTAGCTAGGCAATCGGCTGGCGAAATTATTCATGCTGCGGCATGTTACGGGCCGGGCCGGCCACGTAACACACCGCGACACGCCACGCGACGTAACGCCGTGTCGGTGGCGGACTTCCTGACGAATTGCGATTCCCCGCCGCGCGTAGGAAAGAGGTAAGGGTCAGCGATCGGAAATTACCTTCGTGCCGGGGGATGGAGTCGGGCCGGGCAGGGACCGAGAATTAAGTTTCGATGTTTTTTAGCGGTTCGTCCGGCGGATCGCGCGCAAGGATGAATCGATACGAACGTGAGAGGAGTTGGAAAGCTCCGTCTCCTCGCGTGAACTTCTTCATCCCGGCGACCGATATGTCGCGATGTCTTCTTTGCGAAACCTGCAGCAGACGCACGATATTCTATAGATTATAACGTGACACCTGTCGTTTCAGCTTTAATTTCCCTTCGTAAACACGCTGAAAAACAACTAACTTTTCGTGGACGATTACTTATGTCTGCGGATTATATAATGTAATATGCGCGGTGATTTATACACAAAGCTGCTTTTGAAGATTTAACGTGCGGTTGGAAATGAAAAAAAAAAAATAAAAAATAAAAAGATTACTTTTTGCCGTAAATCTCTTTGTGAATAAATGAAGGCGAGAGAAGATCGCGAGACGAGCACCGTTTAGCCATTCTTCGGAAAGCGAGTCGTTTTTCTTCCTGCTCGTTCATTAGCATTCAACGCGTTACGGATTTTCTTTGTTTTTACTGAGGGGAATTATTAGACCAATTAGGGACGTACAAGCACAATGTGCGGAAGTTGCAGGAACGAACCGTAAAGTTCTACCTTCTCTTTTGAGTGTATTGCGATCGAACGGACCGAAAGTTTCCATCGCGGCCTTTTGCGCGAAAGTGCTCTCCTAGGATTTCAATTTCCAGGATCATTACCTTCAAACGGCGTCGGAATTACAGCTACTGCATATAGATGCTGCAGATAAAATCCGCAGATATTCTATGGTGATATTTTACATGCGCCATTTGTTTGCAATTCACAAATGAATAAACGCAATTATGGATTTATTATGTAAAAAGTTATACCCCAAAGAAAATCTTATATATAATATAAACCTATTTTTAGCTTTCATCAATATTCCTACTTTTCAAAACGAATTACGTTCCATATTTGACATAATAATATATAAAACGTAATAGAAATAGATAATAAATCGAGTAGTAGAAACAAATATTAAAAGAATAAATCTGAAACTCTCTCTCTCTCTCTCTCTCTCTCTCTCTCTCTCTAGATTAATTTATTTCATAATTATTTTTTAAATTTACTTCTTGTTGAGTGTGTACATCATTATAATGAAGAGAATAAGTTATATCACACCCTGTAATAACCTGTAGTAACCTCTTTTTCATTCTACTTTCCCTTTCATTTTCCACCTCATTTCTCAACACCCTCCCTTTGCGTAAAAAAAAATCGATTGCAAATGTTGCGATCACACGCACTTCCATACGGAAATGGGTCGTAATATTTCAGAATTTGAGCGAGCTGTAAAATAAATTCCAGCACGAAGAAAATAGAACCCTGCGGGCTGATCCTATTTTCACTTTGGAACTTTTCAGTATTCGCTGAACAGTGAACATGATCGTAAAATACAATCTGAATATTTTACAGTTAACGAACATAATACAATATTTTCAAAAAAGTATATGTACGCGGAATTTCTCTATGCACAATAAAATGTCCGTATTTCTTAACAAATAATTCCTGTTAATCACGCTCCCTCAACTTACAGTTATTTAATATTAATAACATATATATATACGTGTATATGTGTGTATATGTGTACGTAAATAGAAATATGTAAATTATTATATTCTAATTATGACTGTGTAGCTTACTGTCATAAATATTTCTCTAATATTTTTTAGCATTTTAACACAAGATATTCTTGTAGAAATATATGACTATTATGTGTTGAGAATACATCAACCCCTCTTTTTTTCACTCCCTTTTTTTCACTTTCCCTTTCATTTTCCACCTCATTTCTTAATATTCTTCTCTAGAGGAAAATCTGTTGCAAATGTTGCGATCATACAGCAACAAGATATAATTAAAAGCAATAAGGTAGAGGATAGTATATAAATAACAATTTTAACAAACTTAACATCTGGAAATAATCGTAGACCGATGAATTAAGACCTCCTGGTGGAGATACTTCCTTTTGATTAAAAAACGACCACGTTGGATGCGCATTGTTCCGAATTAAGAGATATCCAGCGAGTTGAAAATATCGTCCGCAGTATCCCACGGTCTTCGCATTAGGGTCAGTTGGTCATCGGTGCAGCATTGTGTCGGCGGGAGTACCGAAATTAGCCCGTCGCGATAGCGGCGCGGCGCAGCGGCACCGACCTTGTAATCCGCGCAGAGAACGTGCCGAAACCGTGAAACAATATAGTACCACCGCTTCCTCCCCCTGCCCTTCAACAACAACGTCCCGGCGCGGCAGTGCACAGGCCGCGGCCGTACAAATAGGTCAATAGGTGAGACGCATAGAACGTACGTCGAAGTGACCCAGATCGGAGGGAATAAGGCGGATAGCGGTCGTGCAACGGCCGCACGATCAATAGCGCACAATCTTGACTTAGAAAATCTACAATGTCAGCGAAGGAAGGCGATACCACGAACTATGTGTATGTGTGGGGTGAGCGAGACCGTTCGCGCCATTAAATAATGCCCTCGGCATTCGCGACGAACAGTTGGATTCTCTTTTTGGCGAAACGCGCAAATTTTAAGCGATCGCAGCAGGGTTGAAAAGCACTTGCTCTCAATGATACTCGAGACTGCGACTTCGGCGTGTCTCACAGTGGAAATCGCAATTATCAATTTCTGCTGTACGCGAGTCATCCAGTGGTCCCGGGATTTAATTTTATTGGCAGGTCGGAAGCAATCGGGAGAGTCGATCTTTTCCCTCTTAGCTCTTGGATCATGAGAGAGAATCTGATAGTTGAGAAATTAGATACGTAATCAGACGGCTCGTAACCCTCGTCATTATCAAGCCATGTTAAGATTTACTACCAATCTTCCCGGCAACGACTTTGTCCCTCATTCCTTTCGATCACATCCATTTGATCATCGAAGCCAAAGTTTTCTCATTAATGAAAATGAAAAAGTAAAAAGGGGATAAGAGACTAAAATGTTTTGCTTGATTTTTTTTGTTAAATAAAAACTAAAAACGCTCAAAGAACAGAAAATATAAAATGTATGGTAATAAATGTAAGTAAATTCCAATTAAAAGTCAGAATAATTATAGGTACGTATGTTTATACATATTAATGTAATACATTTTTAATATATTATACGTTTAGTGTATTAAACACAATCTACTAAGAATAATTAATAATTAATAATAATTTCAAGAAATTATTAAAGAAGTATTTAGACAGCTTATTAAATAAGTAGCTTTTCACTTTTTTTAAATATATTAATAATGATTGAGAAAATAATACTATAAAATATTACAATATTGCAATTACAAAAAATTAAAGAGTATCAAAACATTTTCTGCAATTGTATTAATATACGTATGTCTGTGAAATATTTAATTTTGCAAAATTGATCAGTAATTAAAATTTGATTTACAATTGAGACTGTTACGTTAAATAAAGCAAAAAAGAATTTTAATTAATCTAAAATCACGCACAAAGGGTTCAGACTATTCTTTTGAAGTATAATACCATATATGCAATTTGAATTATAATAATTCGAATATTCTGGGCGAGTATCGGGAAGAGCTGGCGAAGATTTGAATCGCTCAGTCGTCTTTCGCGTTCAGCCGACGTTCTGTCATAGACATTCGCATTCGAATTAGAAGGAGAATCCTGGATCAAGTCCCCGGCCATTACGTGAACGGAATATTTCTTGCCCAGGGCGTACAGTTCTGTTGTGACACAACGAACATAAACGATCCCATATCGCGAATCATGGAAACCGCGTAACAGGAATCGTGCCCGATTGTTTATTGATGTGGCAAGTTCGTATTAAGTGATGTTAATCCCAAGAGCAAATGGAGAGATCGAACGCTCCCCGTATGAGCATCGTATAATGCGGGATACTTAGTTGTTTATTAGTTTCGCAAGTTCAGCCTTGTTCGCTTAAGTAATGGTTATGCCGTGCGGTGGAGGAGTCTGTGTATACGTAGTAGTTAAATATTCTCCCTACGGTAGTTAAATATTATCGCGCGCGCGCGCGCGCGCGATAAATGCGGTGAAAGACAAGTGGCGGTTTAAAACGCGCGTTCGCCGTTTATTACACGTGCATATTTCGCCCGCGAAATAAAAAAGTTTCATTAAACGTCGTTCTTCGATTAATAGACCGCGAGATGGGTTTAACACAGCGACCCGAGCACTTCGGGGTTCAAAACGGCGTATAGCTCGACCGCGCTTTTAATTATCGCGTATCGATTTTTAACGCTCTCACGACAGCGTATGCTGCGCGTATTATATTTGGACGATATATTATACCGGTAACCCGATAATTTCGAAGCCGGCTGAATCCCGTCGGAAATACCAGTTCGCACAAAGCGCACGCGGTCGTAGCTGTTCACAAAAGACCCGCGTCATACATTCTGGGTCAGGGTCTCTCAAACTGGGTTGACTCGCCACCGCCGTATATGTGCCGGGAGACGTGCGAAGCACCCGGAGAGGATTCCGGAAAGGTCGCGCCATCAACTTGCGACCCACGAGATCCTCCTCGTGCGCCTCCTCGGTCGATCCCAAATTCTTCCGTAAAGTCGCAATAACGGGGCCATTAAAGCGCGCGTGTAAACTCGAACCGCGCGATCGCGGAAAGTACATTATTGACGGCACGGATGGCCGCATTGCGGGAACGATTTGCGCTTTTCCACGCACCTCGGCGAAAATCGCTCGATGCAAGTCGCATCGCGCAAGGTGAAACAAGACTTTTAATGAGACCTTTAGCAGCGACTATAAGTGAGGTACTCGTGGTCGAGGGAAGTATTTATTGGATTGTACTTTTCCGCTACTCTGCTGCACTGGTGTGATAAGTTAGAATGAGAAAAAATATATTTGTCTCACTTTAACTTATTGCACCAGTGCAGCAGTGCAGCTAAAAAGAACCATCCATATAATTGTGAGATGTGCGATGCGATACATTGATAGAAAATGTATTGTATTTGTAAGTGTAATTGCATAGTAAAATAATTATAGTCAGGAATATCATTTTTATAGTAATTATTATTATTATATAGGTAATAATAATTATATGCTTCTAGAGAAAGAATCTAATTTAATAATTAATAAATAATAAAATAAAAAAGTAAGAGATAAAACTAGCTCAAATTTATTCTTGCATTTAACATATTCTTATTCATATCAATTATTATAGTTTTACTATTATATCACTTATCAGTTTTAAATTAATATCATTTATTATAATAAAATTTGTGTAATAATACAATTTAAAAATAGACAAATTTTATTAAAATATCAATTTAATCTTGATAATAATTGCTTGCAGCTTACAGCTCTGAGAACCGCTGCTCTAGAATATACGCAAGCGTTATGCGTGGGTAATAACTACGAAACTTGCCCGTCAGGCGCAATGAACAACGGTGTACTGTTAAATCGTGCCATTAATGTTCTAAGGACGCGTGTCATCGTGTCACTATATATAGGTATACCCGAGTATATTCAGCGGGAGAGATGAATGGAATTTTTTTGTCGTGTTCGAAAGCTGGAATGGCTCGCCTGAATTTACGTTATGATATTTTTACGTTTTGATTTTAGTCTCTTCAGTTCAGATTGTTCTTGCGTGAAAAATACATATATGAGTTTTCTCGCTCAGTTGGCAAGCTAAAATATTGATGACTAAACAAACTGAAAAATACAGTGGCACGTTCTTGTTAAATTTAACATGCGAATTGTTTGACAAGAAAACGATAACCGATTTATGAAAGTAACTAATTGCTGTCGATACGATCGACATGTCAGCGGAAAAATACTCTTCGAATACTACTAAAATAAATTAATAGCTAATCGAAAAGCGTTTATTTTCTTACTGGTATTACAAAAAGTTTACGTTTCAACAGCAGAGCTCGAAGAGCATTCCGAATTGCCGCGGCAACAACGGTAACACACGGAAATAATTCCGCCCATTCGTCAGCAGTGACGCTTGGTGAACAACTTCTTCCAAATGCATGAGATTGAAATTGAAAATATGTAGATTTCACACGTGCCACGATATAGACACGTTCATGCAAAGCGTAGTGCGAACGGCGTAGTGCTCGCGTGGCTGACTATTGATCAAATCACTTGAAAATCGGCGCCGAAAGTAAATGATGCATTATCCGTTCCAAGCTATATTCTCTCTCTCTCTTTTTCAAAGTGTGTGTGTGTGTGTGTGTGTGTGTGTGTGTGTGTGTGTGTGTGTGTGTGTGTGTGAGCGTTTCCAAATACGAACAACTGGCTCGGAAGTCGTTTTCGACACGTGTTATATGTAAAATTATGTAGATTAGTCTGAATTCGATAGGATTCTTAAAGTTTGGTGTAATTTGACGAGAATTCCAATTAATGTAATCACGTAAACGTTTCACTTGAATTATGGACGAGTTGTGGCGGACAAAACTTCCTCACTGGTTCGCCGATCGAAACGACGATGGAAGATTCCACTTGATCGCAGCTGTTAAAAACGTTAACGACGGAAAATTGTTATATCGACGGGTGTACGCGCGACGACGACGAGCGAGCGGTAACTTACGAGGCGGACTGATTGATTGATCTGAACACGCATCAACAGAGACCAGACCGGGCTCGTTAAAAAGCTGTAAATTACGAAACGCTTCCTGCCGTGTGTCATTAGGTGCCGTGAACCCCGTTAAAAACATACGTCGCGCGTTGTAATCAGTAACGTATAATATTTTCCTCGTGTAATTTGTTATGCAAAGCTCGCGCACAAGATTAATTTCTTAACGACTTGGTAATAACGTTAACGCATACCATATTCATATAAGCTTCTTTCTTCGTGTAAATTCAGGAGTACGTATAATATAATACACGCGATTCAAGTGAGTGATATGAATCATTAACGTTAACGTTATCCGGCGCAATCGTGAGATCGAGTGATATGCGAAGGGGTGAATTAATGGGGGAAAAACCTGAATGGAAACTGAGGATCATGTATATGAAAATCGCCTCGCTCGCTTGAGGTTGGATCATTTGCACGGAGAGCACGATCTTCATTCACCCGTCATCGCCAAGCCATTCGTCTTTATCAGCTGTGGTTCGTTACCACAAGGCCGTTCTGTCGTGTATTTATCACGAGGGTAACGACGAAGGAAACCCACTCGACCCTCGGAAAGTTTGTGACAGTTTCTCGCGCACACGTGGGAATGTATATACAAGTGGCGTATCCAAAAGGAAATTCGCGAAAGCATTTATCGGCGGAACAGGGGGGAGAAGTGAAGGTTTTAGGCGTCTGTATAATCTGCTCTCCCTGCCGATGTATCTTTTGAAATCCTGTTACGTCAACCTCTCGTATAAACGCGTCCGTATTCTCACACGTATCTATACCTTCCCTCCCTCGAGTGAATCGCTCGTTCTTCTTCCATACGAACGAGCACGACGTCTCACACGATTGGACGGCGCCAAGTGTTCGCGTTACGGTGAACATCGCTCGCCAACAATAAGCTGATTACGCGCAAGTGAATATTAATTGCGCGTTAATTACGTGCCGGGTAATGGACGCTTTTTCACAGGGGGGAAAAAGGCACTCACGTTTTAATCCACGTCGCATGGAACGCGAAAAAGAGCATCCGCTAGTACAGGAACGTCTCTCATCGTGACTCTTTGTAATAATAAAAAAAAGATATATCTGCAGGCGGAGCATTAAGCCACTTACCGGGTGTCACATTTGGAAACGGCTGGCCCGGCAACGACGGCGGATGCTCGTCCTCGGGCGAACGCTCCGACGCGTATCCCTGGTCCTGCGGTTCGCCGCTCTGAAGCTTGCTCAGCTTCAGATCGACGCACTTGCCGCCAAGCTGCTGGCGATGCTTGAGCAGCTCGCAGTCGGGCTTGTGCACCATCTTCATCAGCAGATCGTCGTCAACGTTGTTGATCGTAATGCACGGCTGCGAGGACGACGAGTTCGATTGCAGGCTCCTGCCGCTGCTGTTCCTGGGATCCTGCTTGCGCTTCGGCAGCGTGCCGACCAGGTCGAGGTCCGAGTTCCGTTGTCCTCTGTTGTCCTCCGAGGAGGACACACCGCGACCCCCGTATCGCCTGCCGGAACCGACCAGCACGGTGTCGGCGCTGCGATTTCTCTTGACCGAGTCAAAGCTCGTACCGTGGCGGGTTCGCACGAGGTCGAGGTCGCTCTGCTGATACCTGAAATTGGGATCAGTCGCGCGCCGGTTAAAACTTCCGCAGGGAAGAGAAGAGGATCCATCTGCGCGCTCGCGTTCGCCGGAAGTCGATCGGGAGACAGAACCATTTTTCCCCCCGTACTTTAAAATGCGGGAAGTTCGTCGCGGATACGTTCGAGCTCGGAGTTAAAACTTCGGGGATTCGCGTTTGATATGAGAGAGTATGCGCGATCGATCGATCGACGGAGATTGAAGTCCAAAGGGACATTCTCGGAATTCTCCAAATTGCCGTGATGCTTCTGTCCGCGCATCGATTCCCCGTCTGACAGTCTCGTGAAATTGTGCATGCAGAGTCGCATGTAAGTGAAGGGCGATAAATTTCAGGAATTTATTAAGGATAATTAATTCGAGGGGCAGCTACATGTCGAATGTTCAATTCGCAATCACGCTTCCTCTGCCAATATGACATGAATAGTTTCGGATTCTCGGTTATTACGTACCTCCAAGGATCGTTTTCGTCCAGGGAATCCTGCGATCGGTGCTTGACGAGATCCAGAGTGCCGGTCGGTTCGCTGTCCGAGAAGTGCACGCCTAACGAGCGCTTCTTGTGCGGTAACGTGCCGAAATTTCCGCCAACATTCTCGGACGAAACATTATTGTTGTCCCTTTCATCGTCGTCCAGCGTATCCTTATCGTCCAAGTGATTTGGCAGCGAACCGCAAAATTTGTACCTGCTTAAAAAGAACAGATGGTTGAGCAATTTTCATTCTTGGATTTTTTATAACATACTCTATGAAATATAATTTTTTTTTATATATCAAATCTATTATTGAAACTTGCACTATTTACAATGGTTTTGCACTGGAGTTATATAGAGCAATTGTTTTACTTGACACTGTGTAACTCGCTTCTAAAAACAAAGCGCGTCGACATTTGATATTTTCATACAGTACATACAATTCAAGCATTAATTTGAACTCTTTTCAAAGTCTCCAACTTCGTCAGCTATAAATTTTCAAAAATAGTCAAAAGTGAGTTTTAATCACATTTTTTCATAAACTTGACGTGATAGAGTACTCATCCTTATATTAAGTTTGGTTTCAGTGCATAAAAAAATTATGGAAGACTACTTTTATTTTCCAAGCCACAGAAAAATGATAAAATTTTGCAGATTTGTACACAGAAAAATATTTATTCCACTACCAAGAAAATGGAAAATTACTCAATTTACTTATTCCCTTATTATAACTAACGGTTATGTTCAATAAAGATTATTTTTTTGATAATTGTGTTAAAAATATACTAATCACAAATTTTAGAGAACTCATTATCTTAAAAATTATATACTTGAAAAAAAGAATTTATACTTTCTCGAAGAATATTATAAAATTGAATTGAAGAAAAATCAAAGTACAAAATAAATCAAATTTTTATTTTAACTTAATATTTTTAATTAAAGTATAAATTTATATACTAGGATTCAAAATATATTTTAACTAAATTTGTTACTTATGACAAATTTACCATAGATTTGGGGATAAACTTATAAATTATTTAAAATAAGTGATACTTATTTAATTCACGTATACATTTTCTGTGTGTACACAGAAGTTTATTTTAAATAAACCTAACTTGTTTCAATTAAATAATGAGTGTATTTTATGACTAATTATCAAGAAGATATCTTTTGCAAAGATAACCCTTACTTAAAAGAAGAAAACTAAAAAAAATGAGAAACTGCTTTTCTTAGCATAAGAATAAATTTTTCTGTGTGTTATAATTAGCAAGAAATTATCAATATGCGTATATTAGCAGAATGCTAGGATGAATAAATTTCCTTTAGGAGTATTACTTTGTATGATGTACTTTGCACGTTTGCGTAACTCATTTTGTTTCTCGTTTTTCTTCATTATAAGTATAAAGAAAGATGAGAGTGCCGAGAAGGAACCAAGTTCTGTAAGACGGAAGCACGCGTTTCGTATATAATAAGCTCCCGTCAGAAGACGTCTCAAATTCTATAGGAAAAATTACTTTACGGTAATTTGCATAATCCGCTGTTCACAACGTTTGTACATTATTTCGTTAGCGTGGCGTAATAGGGTTTGCGAGCGATCGTTTTGTGTGACTTCGCTCGTTTTCTCGTGTATGTACGTAACGAAACCCGCGAAATGCGACGCGAATGTAAATTCTCGTACGGGAGATAGTACACATATTCTCCTGTTTAAACGCCATCGCTACGCTCGCAACGTCGTCGTGTCGGCTTAAGCGAGGAGGACGAACGGGAAAAAAAATGCGAAATGAAATAAAAAGCATTTAAAAGCGATATATAGGAGGTGCATTCGATGCGATGGGAAGAGCTCCGGCGTGACAGCACGTTCGCGCGCGATGTGACATACGTGACACTCGAACAAGATGAAATCGAGCGCACCGTAATCGAAATATCGGTGGATGATATTCGTAAGACATCCCGCCGATATTTCGTGCGCCCTGCGTTCGAACATGTCGATAAAATAATCCTGCCGCGTGTATTTTTGATTTATAAATATTAACGAATTAATATTTACGTTCATTAGAGATAATGACGAGGTTGAATTCAAGTTGATTTTTAAGCACGAGGGTCTTAACGACATACATTATACAATACCCTTTTCTCTTCCTTTATTAAGAAAAAAAAGTCGATACCGCAGTATCAATATTTTTCTTCTTTCAGATATACTTTGACAGTGAAGGAAAATGCTTCTTGTCTGCGACAATAAAAGTTGCACGACTCCTCCTATTTATTCTTCGCCGTTACGTCGCCGTGAGATTTGTTAAGGAAAATAAGTCGGGGAAGCGTGACATAATCGTCTCGTGTTGTCATGTGACAACAACGTTTCGCGTTTGCTTGGCGATCGTGTTTGCATGCGTCCCATAAAACACCCTACGTGACAACGTAGACCCGGTACCGGGAACAGGAGTATATAGGAAACTTTAATAATAATTCGTACGTGACATCATCCGCTGTAGTCCGCTTTCACGCCCGGTTGGAATAGGCGAATGCCTGCCTGCCTGCCTGCTTGCCTCTGCCTCATGCGCAAACTTCCATGGCATGCATAAGCGCACAGGCGCGCGGAACATCTGACCTTTCACCGGTCTTTCCACTTACTTCGACCTCTCTCTCTCTCCGCGTCGCGGATATACCTCCGTGTATCGCGCGGAGCCTAAAAAAATTCTATCCGGTCATAGAGCAATGATACAAATAACAGTCTTATAATGCAACTCCTGACAACTACAGACGTGACGGAAAACGCAACCTTAAGATAACTCGATATTAAAATTTAGACGAATGTCCCGTTATAGACTCGCGATACTTGTGCGACCTTTCACTCATCTCAACTTTAGCTTCTTTTTCTGCAAGAGAATATATCTTCTTACTCTAAATTGCAATCAGTGTAATTTTACTGATTTGCAGTGGTATACTTATAATTAATAATAATTAGTGAGTATCCACTGACTTTTAATGATTCTTACTTCAGAATTAGTGTGCAATCACTGAAAGATCAGTGTATTTATTTCACTAATTGACAAGTTATAAGTATAAGTATTTATAAGTGTATTTTCACTGATTTCAGTGATTTTTCACTAATTGTAATTTAGAGAGTACAAGAAGTAAAGAACATAATAGTCGCTCTAAGATTGAGTAAACAGACAAAAAAGATGTAATGTTTTAGTAACTTTAAGCAGATATTAAATGTGCAAAAAAGAAGAAGCATTTTCCTAATCCGTCAGATTTGAAGAATCAAAAGATTTCTCGTAACCGTAAAATATTTCTCTACATAAGAAAAAGGTTTCTTTGATAAGTAAAAGTAACTAACTAAAATGCAGTCTGATATTTTAAGGTTTAAGTAAACAAGCGACAAACGAAGCGACGATTCTCCCGCTTGCGCGTATTACCGGTGTTGTCACTGCCGGGTTAGACAACGGCACTTACGCAAATGAGATCAGGAAGCGCGCTGCCGCGTTTTAATATTCCGTCTCTCCGCGACTGCTCTTTTAGCCCACGTACCCTTATCCCTCCGCCTAAACCCCGTCCTCCCCGTGTAAACGAGGGTTTAATGGAAGCCGCCCTGGTTCAGCGACTAGCCGACTTCAGAGGTACTTTAAATTATCTCGCGGCCGGCAACTTGTTACTACCGGAGGCGCCACGCCGCGCCGCGCCGCGCCGCGCCGCCAACCCCATTGTAAGGGTTGCTCGTGCAGTCGCTGTAAGAGAGAACTATGCGCCCCGGAGACGCTGATGCAAGTGGTTCCCTGTTTTGTACCCGTCACCGCAAGATGCAGGACGGCTTCCGCGCCAGTAAAGTTTCCCCAGTTTTCTCCTTTTACTTTAAACGCGCTACCGTTAGTTTAAATATCTTGTTTAATTCTATTGTGTTCGAAGACGGAATTTAACAGCAGCAGACCTTAAACATTTTAGACAAAGCTGTATAATCACAGCTGAAAGTATTTGCAATAAAATATATCGTTATTCATCAGTTCTATGTACGATTGAGTAACCAATCTTTTTTTAATTAGATAAATATATTCAAATATATTCAAATATATACATATATATATATATATAAAATTAAAATGCAGTAATTTCTTATTCACATTACGCCTTGAACGTAACGTAAAGTTAATCTAATATTTGTTCTTTCTTACAACAGAAAGAATAGATATTAAATATCGCAAGATGTCGACCTATATCGAGAAAAATGATCGGCACAGAGTTCGGCTGAACTTATTAAAGTTACATTAACGAGGAGTCTGTCCTTGACGGATTCGCTAATAGTTTTTAGATTATGTACGCAACCGGTTATAGTATATAAGAGCATCGTCAGTCGTGGTTTCATCTTACCTATTATTACGACGAATATACACGAGGCGCAAACAATTATTAATTTAATAACAGGACGTGCGGCGTGCGCGGTTTATTTTCTACCGAATTATCACCGTCATTTATCATCGTTATCAACGTCGAAATATAATTCACTTCGGATTTACGATCACGGCCATTGTCGGCCACGCGGCCGGCAGTTTACTCCGTTTAAGTGCATGGTTAGGCGAACCATCAGCAGCAAAGGAATATTGCTGGAGTACACAGCGTTATGTTTTCACGGCAATCTTGTTATTATTTAATCGCCTTACGCAGCTTAGCACAACGGTACACAACACACGTTCGATTTCATGTCGATGAGGAATCCTGGAGTTAAACTGGAGGCAAGCAAGTTTTGCACGTTTTTCTATCTAAAAGTTGCTCTCTCAGCAACTCAGTCTCGTCCTCCTCGTAGATTTTATTAGCACGTGCTTCCGAATTAGAGATCTTTATCACTTGGCAAGCAATCTTATTCACGGCTAAATATAGTCACTCATGATTTATAAGGAGGATACCGCCTCGTAATTCTCGACGGAATAATCAAGAAGACAATCTCGCGAGAGAGAAATCCATCGATCGATTCGCAATCAATCTTAATCTCAATCTTAATTCCAATTTTTTACGGAAATTATTTTTTAAATCTATCTCATTTTATTAATGGATATCGATTACCGTATATAGCTTGATTAATTTTTCGGTGGACTCTTGGGCATTCAAAAGCTATTACAAATTAATCTTATCAAATTGTCGAATAATGAGCTTTATTACAAGTTACGAATGTCATGACGTTTCATTTTGATTGGCAGTTTGATGGTATTAATTTGTATGATAGCTTTTGAATGTTCTTTGCTTTGTTAAAAAATTGACGTTTTAATATATTGCGTTCTCTTTTATAAAAGTCAAGTAGTTTCCAAGATAGTCAATTTTAGTCAATTCAAAGAATATTTATTTGCTACTTACAACGCTTAAAAAAATAACCATAAAAAAGATCTTTAGAATAATAATTTAGGTTTCAATAAAAAAAATTTCAAAATATTTGAAATAAAAGAATCAGATAAAATATTGAAATATATATTTATGAGAAACTTCTTTATATGGAAAAAGTGATTTCTTTATATGGAAAAACGTACGTGCAAATTGAATTTTTTTCAGTAGATACAAAGAGATTGTGGAGCAAAGAAGTTAAAGGTGAAGAGAGTTAATGGCTTATCGTTCTGCGGGGATCGTGGGTAAAGAACAATTCACACCGATAATAAATGAGCTCTCCTCTTTACACAGTTGACAAGCATTACACGAATGCTGTGCAAATAAATTTACTTTATGTCTTAAACTAAAAAAATATTTCTTTAATATCAGAGTAATTGCATTAATAATAACGTTATTATTGCATAATATAACATTAAATAATGACAAAAGAAAACATAAATATAATCAAACATGCAGTAATCTATGATTATCCATAAATATGTTAATATTGTTAATAATTGTATCCAATGTTTAATTATAATAAATTTAAATTATATATAAAAGATATGATATGTAATATATGTACATATATGCATATCACATTATTTTAATTTATGTCTATAAATAATATATATGCATAGATATTTAATAACCATAAATTTAATAAGAAAAGTATAATCATTAACGTCATACTTGAATTTAAATTACATTATATTATACATTATGCTACGTAATTTATGCAGTCTGTTCTATAAATGTGTCTTCATAATCCATGGGCAAATTTGTGTTAAGTAAACTATTGGCGTGATACTAGCAGTGCCTTAAGCGTACCGGACGAGTAATCGATCGTGAATTGACCTTTCCCTCCGGTGTATTGCAACACGACTATCCCTTGTAGCGTTTCAATAGTTTTTCGTGCCGTTTAAAAATTAACAATGTCTGCAAGACTAGATTACAAAGAAGATCTAATCTGTCGCGAGAGAAGTGTGATTGAGACACCTTGCAGTCACCTTTTTCTCACGTAATGTTTCACAATATTTAATTCCATTTTCGTAGCGACGAAGTATCGTACCAACTTTATGTTTATGTAACTTTCGTATAACTTTAATTAACTTTTAATCAAATTACAATCTAATTTAACTCTACGTTTCTTTACATTTTTAATATCTCCTTAAAAAGAAGTTCGACGTAACGAGAAAAAATTGCTCTTTTGAATTAAAAAAAAAATTACGTTGAATATTAATATCAAATATTATCACGCAAACAGATCACGCAAATATGGGGAAGTAAAATGTTAAAATATCCGTTTTAATTTAAAAATTAAAAAAAAAAAGATAAAAACGTCTACTAGCGCAATTCTTTTCGTATACGCCAAAGAATTTTCAAAATTTTCGTTATTTTTAAGTATATAATGATAAAAGATTAAATAAAATCATTTTTTAAACAAAATGTTATATTAAATAGCATGCAATAATGGTTACCAATACACAGAGAAAATTTTATAGTAAAAATTACTAGATACGATAGTAGCTACGGACCACAAGTAAAAATTTTCAAGAATGATACCATAAATAATGTAAATACTATGGTAAATAATATGGTAAAAAACAATAAAATTTTCATAATTTTTTTCTTTGGTCCGCGCTCCCCCTACTTGCCATAATAATTTTTATTATAAAATTTTCTCCGTCGGGACAGTTGATGTATTACAATGAATATAAAACAATTTTCAGCAAAATGGAAGGGATAACAAATATAAATGACTAACCTCTCCCTTTGCGCGCTGGAGCAGGGCACCAGTATCTTCCCCATACTATTGAGCTTTCCTTTGGGATCGCACAGATTCCCGGAAGATTGAGTGCGCCGGCCGGTGAGGCCCTTTCCGTTATGTCTGCTCAAATTCGAGCCCATTATCGCTTCCTCGGTCACCTGGATTTCGTTCGTTTGGTCGTTCTCGCGATGATTCACGGCATTTCCGGGTGTGTTCTCCTTGTTCGGCCAGTCGAAGTACCTCTCGATCTGATCCTTGGCATTGACCCTGTAGGATATCGGCTGCGACGGCGGGGGTGGCGCCGGCCGATTTCTCTTACCGCCGGAAACGACCGGTTGCAATTGAGGCCGGCAGCCGCGGCGACGGTTGCTCGATTGCGGTGATTCCCCGTTTACAGCTAGCCTCTGCGCTTTCCAGCTTTCCTGACCGTTGCTGGTGGACGGCACCGTCGCCACTTCCTCACCTGCAACCGTAAAGTAACGTTGTTGGAGTGATACGATCGTTAGCCATTTCGGGAGATTGAGTTTCTCTCTTTTTGCCGCCCGCCAGCGGCGGCTTCTAGCAGCGCGGTAGCACATCGCGAAATTGCATCCGCAACTTTGGTCGGACGTTTGATTTTATTTTCAAGCATCGGACGCGTACGTTCGTTCGAGTTGTACGTAACGTTCGGGGGTGTATTTGTGTTTTGAGAGAACGACTGGGAGAGAAGCGCTTTTGCAAAGACAATATCACGCATTTCAATTCGCGTGCAATTTTTATGTATGTCGCGAAATGTTTCAACTGTTTTGTCAGAATACATTTGGTACGTAAAGCGCCTGTATATTTATGAATTTTTTTTTACACTCTCTTAGCTCCTACGACTTTTGAATAAATCGATTGACAAATTAAAATCATAAATCAAATTTTTTGCCTAAAGCGGCAAAATATGTCACTGTATGCTAAAATAAAATTTCTGTTTGTGTGTTTGAGTTCCGTGTGATGTTTCAGAGCGATAACGTCTCTCACAGAATATCTGCATCTGAACATGTTTGCAATTCATATGGCTTTACACAAAATGGAGAGTTTGTTATACTATATATATATATATATATATATATCTAGTAGTGTCGGATTTGGCACTTAGTATCCTATGATTTTATAAAATAATAGTAACGTGAACACTGACCTAACTAAAAAAATATAACAATGTATTAAATTTCGTAATATAAAAAATTTAAATAATAACTGTTGAGATTAAAATTTATTTCAATTTATTTAAAATTTGAAAACATTAATAGTTTAAATTAACAAGAGATTTTTGTGACTAAGGTTTTAAAGATGCAAATAAAATATTTTTCTTTTTGTATCATTTCAATTGGATTTTTATTTTGTTTTCAGATGTAATCATAAAAATATTTAACGTGTATTGAAAATTGATTTTTCTTTTGCAAGGGATGATAATATCTCAACATTTTCACAAAGGAAAGGTTGTGATTCCAAATCACGGTATACAGATTTAATAGTGATAGCAAGATAATCTCTGTGCAAACTGTATGTTGATCCTCTTTGATCGCACATCGCGAATAATTCATACCAATTCTGTCTTTTAGTTTCCGCAACGGTTGTAGGGCGCAAGTTACATTCGCATCCACGGCGAGCTTAATGTTGTGTCTACAGAGTTTGTATTTCATAGCTGCATATCCGGGGTTCGAGTCGCTAATAACCACCGTAGGCGAGGCTTATTGCATAACCGTATTATTAATGCGACCGGTATGTATACACGTGTATCGCCTCCACGAATCCAACGAAGGGAGCTGGGTCGAAACGCCAGTCTCGTATCGTGGTTGTTGTGTCTACGAGCGGAAAGTTTTAATTTTTTTTTTGGCACAGAAGAATTAACGACGGTGGAAGAATGAGAGCACCGGTACTGCATGTACAAGTCTGATTAATTTATCGGCGAATCGCGGGCGCGTGAATTGCGATTTGTTCTGGCGAAAGCGAAACGGAATTACGTCTGAATTCATTGCGCGCGTATCCTATAAATGTCATTTCATAAAAGATGTAAAATGCTCGGGAGACTTTTCTGGGAGAATAATTTGACTCCAAGAAGAGAGAATACTAAAAAATTACAACTTAAAGATTTTAATTACAGTTAAAAGTCTGAGTCAAAACTTTCGCTGATTTCGTTTAGAAAACATACCTTCAAATATGTATATTTTTTCAATAATACTGATATTTGAATGAAAGTTTAAAGTTAAATTTAAAATATACCTGGAATGCACTTCCTGCCGTTCACGGCTCTCGCGAGCGGAAGGTTGTAATGACTCAAGGAAAGAGTCGGTCATTAACACACATGAGGAGGAAATGCCTGGGAGTCATACTTCGCATGCTTGTACTTGATTTCTCGCAGGAAAGTATTACGTTAGCAATTCTACTACGGTAATCGGGACGATCAACCGTTAACGCGGTAATCGACTAGTTCATAGATTTACAACATCCGTTAAATACAATTGTTAAAATCAACTAGATTTCTGTAAACAAAAAGACAGTCTTCTTCGATATTTGTAAGTGTCAAATCCAAGCTTTATATTTTATATATCTTTAAAAAGTAATTTACTTTAAAACAGAATAATATAGCATGCGAAAATATTTGTTCTATCTACAAGTAACATAATCTACAAGTACCCTCTAGCGTTACTACCATAAAATCCGAATCTTTTATTTCATCACCTTGGTCGTGCACCAAGTATATTTTCTTTGGATTATTCGTGGCAGTTTCGCTCGCTACGTGTATATACAACCTATTTCAGATAACGTCGTCGTCGTCGGGTTAACCGATGAAATCGTCGTTTTACGACGTAACCGAGGGAAATAGAAAGAAGACGAAAATCAGCTGTAACGAAGACGTAGCTCTCTCGGCGAGAAGCTCTAATCTTCATGTTCATTTAAGAGAGATCGCGGATTTGCGCCTTTTTAACCACCGCGGATGCTGCTCTTTCGGAGCTTATTTTATAAAGAGAGCCTTAAGTGAAAGGCGTCTAAAGGTACGTTTATTTAGCCTAATATATGGTCACCGGCCATACATTATCTCGTATGTGAGCCGATGGGTAAAAAAAGTTTTTTCTCTACCGTGCACGCGAAATCACCGTTGCGCCGGTAATTGCATCTTACCAGTGCGTGACGCGTTTGTAATGCGCGCGTTTGCAATAATGTTCGGAAGAAAAAGATATACACGGCATGAAGTGGCAAAAGGAATTCTTTCCGTCTCTCGATGTAAAATATAGGTTCGCAGGCGGCAAATGTTAGTATTCGAGATAGAAAATTATCCAATTTTATTTGAGAAAAAGAAGTTGTTTTGCAGACAAAATATCACTGTATAAAATATTTGTATAAAGCTCTGATATTGCAAGCTTCCACAAAGAAACATTTTTTAACAAAAATAACTGCGTCTGCAAACTCGCGCTCTTCACAGGATAATGCCAAATGCCATTTCGACTTATCGAGCCATCGTGAAATGAAAAATGTTGACTGACTATCCCCTTAATGTAATGTAAAATAGATACGACGTTAGATATTCGTATCGATTACAATTGGTTCTAAAAAGAAGCAAATTTATATTTACTTTGAAAATTTGAAAATGTTTAAAGCGCTATTTTTTTATTGAAAAATTTATGCGCATAATTTTAAAACTTTACCATATTAAAAGAAATCATTAGTGATGAGTAAGAAGATTGATCTGATTTTTAAACCTGCGATAAAGCGCAAACACGAGAAACGGACATCTTTTACTTTTTTTTTTCTATATCGTAATCGAAGCTCATTGAAATTGAGGAGGAGCGGTTACGAATCGAAAAAGCGGACACCGTTAATTCACAATCAAGCGGGTACGACAACGGTATTTAATCGATCGATTCTAAAACCAGCACGTCGTGCTACCTGATCGACTTACGAGAGGTCCCGGTCGTGTCGCCGACGTTAGCAATTATTCCGAACTCTTCCGCTTAGGCGGCTGCCAGTCGTGAATAAATCCGGAGGTGGGTAAATGTGGAAAATTGATAGGAATCGCGCAGGTCGACCTCCGGACGATTATTGGCGTCGTAAAGGAGCCGGATCGTTGATCCGAAATTTATTGCATCGAGACGTTTCTGCCGACAAAGTGCATTGATATGTACTTCTCGTACGCATGCTCAAATTTTCAAGAATCTTCAAGGGTATAGTATAAAAGAGTATAATAAAAAAAAAAGATATTACAGTATTCGATATTGGTGGGAATATTAAAGCTATTAAGAATGTAACTCATATTATAATTAACATTATATTGTATTTATGTTCGCTTTAATGTTTTTGAACGAGCAAGTCGTTTAATGTTGGAAGTTGGTAAATAAATTCCTTCGGTAAATTAAACTGTGAGAGTAGAAGTAGACAATGTAAAATTTTTAATGAGATCTTATTTTTTAGTTAATTTTAAATGGGTTTTAATAGAATTTATTTGTTACTTTGCTGCTTAGCAGAAAATGTCATTTTGAGACTTAATCAGGACATTTATGCTGAAAGTTGAGAAGTTAAAACAAATGACGTTCGATTGAATCTTCATTATAGAGAAATTGATTCTCTAAATTGACCCAAGATCATTAAACTGAAACCAAAAATGCAATAATTACTAGTTTGCCGAAAAAGTTCCGACTCTTCAAAAAGCGATTTTTACATATAAACTTCGCACAACGAGTAGACGTATAATAATCGTTTTCTAAAAGGTAATTCAGAACTTTTACAATTCAGCATGAGGCAATCTTTTCAAGCATCTCTCTGTCATTAACAAATTGATCATCATTACTCATAACTATATCGCTAAATTGTGCAATAAAGCTCGCAATTGTTTTAAACTGAAATACATTCTCCATAAGATCGAGGCACAATTTATATCTCCGCGCTCGCTATTATCGTACTTTCGTCGCTGCGTTTATTCGGATAAATCGAGCGCGGTTTTGCTTGCTAAAATATTCAGTATCGTCATTGTCGGATGGTGAAAGAGAGAATCCGCGGAGCAACGTGAACATACAAAACGCGATATAACGCGCGCGCGAGTCCGGAATTATAATTACTCTATAATTAGTTCCGAGAGAGCGTTACGCGCTGGCGGAACTGAAATGTCCGATTCATCGTCATGCAATTACCGTTGCCTTCCTATATCGACTGACATCGCCGCGTCGGCGAAAAACAATTCGAGACTGCAATTCGGGACGGAAGGAGATCGCGGGCGGAAATAGCCGGGGTGGGCCCGCGCGGAATCGCGCACTAATTCGCATTATGCCGAGCACGTGCTTGCCGATCGCAAACGTAAACGCGAGCGCAAGCAGCAGTAACAGTAACAACGGCTGTGCACTCGTGCGGACTGATACGCTGTGTTGGAAAATCCATTTGTATGCCAATTAACCCGTGCCTGCCGCGGATTTATTATCGTAAGGTCAAGGCGGCCGTAGTGACGTTCCGGGTAATTAAACATCGTTCGCAGGTCTCGGAAAATGCTAGGTTACCACATTTATGCATGATGAAATTTATGCAAGCGTTCAACTATCGCAGTGTCAGGACCAAAAGAAAACGAAGATTGGTGATAAATTGAAGTTCTAGAAAAGTTTCGTATTATCGAATTGAAATAAATGGAACCATCATAGTATTGTTAAAAAGAAATTAAAAAATTAAAAGATATAAAAAAATAGAAAGAGAAATTATACAATTTATAAAGAAACTTTGGAAAACATTGAATAAGATTCGATATACTTTACATATATTTTAGTAATTTTTTCAGTAGAGTCCACCGTTGCTTTCCTGAAGATCTTTCTTCGTACTATTAAATACATTCTGACACGTGCGTTAAAAAAATAGCTTCCCTTCGTTCTGAATTGTGAAAAGCTAGCATAATCTTAATCTAATAAAGATATTACGCTTACTTAGTAACGAAGTTATATTTCAAGAGATAGATCATGTTTCAAAGATGAAAGAAGAAATCAAGTTAAATTAGCATCTGTAATAGCCTTCGTACTGGCGTTTATCTACTTGTGAGCTTAGAAATGTTTCTCGAAGTGAGAAAATTACGGCAGTCAAGTTCCATAAATGCAGGGTATTTAATCTTTAAGTTTCAAGCTCGGTCTTTAAGCATTTACTGAATTTGCATCTATATATATATATATATATATATATATATAGAAAATTTCTCTATTCGTACACGAGCAAATACACATTACAGTATATAAGCTAAGCGATCAGTGGATCTTCATTTCAAAAGAATCCAGTAAAAACCTAAAATATTTACATTTCATGAATAAAAGTGAAAAATGTAGATCTTTCTCATTTTGATCCACGTGTACATGAAAAAGTTTACAAAATTCGATTCTTTCCATTCGCATAAGATAATTGCATTTTTGGCACTTTACCCAACTTCGACGCAATAGCGCATGCAAATCGATGTTGTTCTAGTTAATTAAATACTATTTGCAAGCCCCGGGGAATACCAGTACGTAATTACGATTGGGGAAGGGGAGGGATTATGCAAATAACGAACGATGACGCGATGATAGCAGCGTTCGGTGTTATTTCGCAGGTTTAATCAGCATCAGAGCGTGATTATCTAAAGTTAACTTTTCGCGACAAAGTTATCCTCTCCACGACGTTTCTTAATTATCAACTCATCTCGCTAAGATTAAACGCGAAAGACGAGCTGAACACTAGCTGCTTTATCCAACGAACATCAAGGGATGTTATGCGCTGAATATGCATTAATGTTACGCTCTTCTTATCTCTTATGCGCAAGACGCAAAGCGACCGCGACAGACAACCGATGACACGGTCATGTAAATACGTAAGAATTTTTATCGTACCTCGACGTATAAAATATATTTGACAGGCGAAGGCGCGCGACACGATGTTAGAATCACTGTCGACTCGTGACGGATCTAAGAACGCGCCAGCTCTGTAACGCTGATAACGAAAGAATGCGCGTTAGTGATAATAATTGATAAGACAAAGCGTAATTCGATGCATTACCTGTCTGAGCACAGGCGACAGATAAGGAAATTTTGGTAAACGAGCAGAATCAAACTACACCTGTTCTTTCATTCCATACATATTTTTTAAGAATTTCGGGATAAATTGATTAATACATCAAAAGATAATCACGTCATGTTCTTAAGCCTTCAATTAATTAAGATCTAACAAATTAAGCTCAACATGAAAGTTTTATATAAATTTAGGCATTATTATTTTATATATATTTTTCTATATAATAAATGCACTTCTCATTTATATTTTTTAACAAACATTCTAAGATAAAATATTATTGAGGAGCTATAATATAAAAATAAATCAAACAAGTCCAAAAAGTGCAATTTTAAGGAAACGGAAACACTTCATCTTAAACTTAAATCTTTGATTTTCTGCCAAAACAAAAATTATTCATGACGCTACTGATGCAGTAAATAATTTAACGATATAATCTATAGATTTTTTATTTAATACATTTGTTCTGTGGAAAACTCTTCAATTGTACTTTTTGTCCTGTTTTTTTTTCTGAACTTTTTAAAGAGTTTTCGTCCTTTGAGAGCGTGACGAGATTTCTGAAAATCTAGAAATAATTCCACGCTTGCAAACGTTACTTCCTGTTATCTCGGGCAATACTGCTTCGTCCTATATATTTTTCGCCGACCCGGTTTCGTTTCCCGTCGTGCAGAATTTTTTACAAGATTACGTTGACGGCCTTTTTTATCCTCGTGAAGACGACGATCCCGTTACTGATGATGAAATTTCGCGCGCGCGCGCGCGTGTGTGTGTGTGTGTGTTTTGCATCAAGACGCCACTTTTTCCCCTCCCGCAGCAGGGGCTATAACTCGACTCGAACTTTCCGGCGTTACTTAGTTTCGAGATCGGTCGATGGAGAGGAGTAGTACACCCTGTTGTGCAACGCGATGCTTGTGCTCCGTACGTACCACTCCGTGGTATTAACCGTGGTCTGCGTTCGCGCGTGACGAACAGAATCCAGGCCGGTGCTGCTGCTGCTTTGGAAGTTCGGCTCGGCCGAATGACGATGTTTAAAGTTCCCCGAGGTTTCGGAAGTTTGGCAGTTCGAGGCTCTCCGAGCTTTATCTCAGAGCGCCGAGAATAGCCGACTTATCGCGCTCGGTATATCCGTTGTTTCTTCGAGCTCTTTTGCTCCGAAAACTTATAAGAAAAGGACCGAATCGTGTCACCGTTTTGTCTCGTCTGTCGGGTGACATGTAATCTGTTACGTCGGCATAAACAAAATACGCCCTTCGAGAAAATCGGCGAAATTGTCGATACGTTTCCACCCTTCAAATTCCCTCCTTCGTTCGACGATTGCAAAAGAGATACGATATGAAAACCTTGAAAAAAATATTTGTTTATTAATAATTAAATACCGAATAAACAACTGTGTGACAATCTAAACAAAACTTGTGCTACTTTCGAAATATGTAAAAGATTTTTTTAGGAAAGCTAATTAAATTTGTGAACTGTCAGAATAATGAATAACATCAGAGTAGTTAAATTTAATGTTTGATATTTTAATCATCGTAAAAACAAACACGCGGTGCTCTAATTAACAATTTCACAAGCTGCATTATTGATTGGCGCCGCTGTCAAAATAATATAGCCTGGCATAATTGGAGCAGAAATCGTATATGTGATGCAATGCAAAATTGGTGAACGTACCGTTTACTGAAGTTCCTGCAGGCCCGGTAAATTCGGTTCACTGAGTAAAGCCGAACCTTCTAACGTCCTTAGTCGTCATGAAAATCGTACATAACGCATCTAATAGTGGCACGCGATTGTGCATGCAATCTCATTATGCTGCCGGCAAACTAATAACATTTCAGTGGCTCTCAAGTAATCCGTTACGAACTAATTTAAAGCAGTTAATGCCTCCCAAGCCCTTTCGTAATTCCATGAATAGTATCAACTTAAGTGACCATTTTATGCCCGTCGTCTGTGATTTAATAGCACAAGAAAAAGTGCCCAAGTATTTCAACTATATTTTAACAACTTTCCTTTAATTATATTCATTTTCTTATACAGTCTAATAAGAGCGTGACCAGTATAAATTTTGTTTGGAAAAATTTATCTTTAGTCGTAAAATTCTGATGGTAGGGCAAAATGATAGCGAGATTCCTTTTGCAATGCGTTTTAAATAAAAGATCATTCATTGTCTGACCTTTATGAGAAAAAGATGTATTCAATGAATGCATGCTGCAAAATGTATGCGAAACGATTCAAATCCGTGTTTTTCTGCATACATCCGAAAGAACTAGAAACGAATTCTGTAGAAAACATGCACAGAGAGAACGGTTTTGCTGAAGTATTTAAAAAAGCTGAATATAGAAAAGAATTTTGTTGAATCATCAAAATAATTATGAAGAATGTTCAAACATGATGAGCACTGCTGCAAAAAGTTTTGATATTCCGGCAACGCATTTTTGAGCGTTCGACATAATTATTTTGATGGTCTAACAAAATTAAATATCTTTAGACCAACAACCAAAATTTTTAGATACACTTGAGCAAAACAGTTTTTTTTCCACATGTGCATATATAAAGCTACAGTTTTAAAAAAAATATATATAAAAGTTGAAATATAATTTTGGTTCATTCAGACAGATTAATTTTATGTAGAGGTGACGATGGCGAGTGAACGATTTTTACTAATGTACAAACGTCGTAATGCTTATTTAGTTATACGAGTATATGTATATTTTTTATTCTTCATTATACTGAATAATTTCGAAGTTATGTCAGTTATATTCTTGTTAGACGGACATATTCGATTTGTATAAATCAAGGCTTTTGAGATCGAATTGAATCGAATCGAATTAAAATAGAGTTTTTAATTAACAATAATTATTGTTACGTTGAATTTTAATATGTAAATAATAAAAATATATTTCTAAAAAAAATTATATTGATTATATGATATAAAGTCACTTTAAACATAATTTTATAAGATTGTAAATATATATGATTTGTATTTAAAACTTTTAAATTCGAAATGTTTGAATAATTAAAATTCAAATCATAGACAATAGTTCGCATCTTTAACATATATTTTTCAAATTTTATTCAAATATAATTTATCAGGAAAAAGAAATAATCTGGAAGGATTGTGATAGCTCGCAATAATATAATAATATATGTATAATCACTTTTCTCATGTGCACGCGCGCGATGTCAGATTTAAATATATAAATAATAACATGTCTAAAGTCAGTTACCTGCAGTCAATTCTTTAAAGATATCTGGGCTCAATAATATCAGCTAAAAGTCGAAATTTAAAAGCTGCAGGCTTTAGATTTATTTTTTTTTTAATCTGAAACAAAAAATTTTGTCAATAAATATTTGAGTTTTAACTCTAAAATCAAACTACGAAGAAAAAACAACGAACAATTTATAATGGCTTATGTAGCAAAAATGACTATTTTGTTCTACAATTTTAGGTTAATAATTATTAATTTTAAACAAGTAAGTAGATCCAAATAAACTTTTGCACGAATACTATTACGAATATTAATGGAATTTTATTAATATAGATATGTAAAATTTGATATAATTCGTAACGCTATCTCCTTATCAAATAAGTACTTTGCAAATAAGTATTGTAAAATGCAATTTTGTATAAAAATTTATAAAAAAGAGTTCATTAATTTTAAACAAATAAAAGAATTATATTCAAATTTTATAAAGATTTGAACGTATAATAATACAATAATTTATAAGAATATTAATTTTTTCATTATCAGAAAACACAAAAAGATATTCTGTACACAATTGCATAAATGCATGTATCATTTTATATACGCATGCACACAATCTTACTTATCACCTCACGTAAGTAAAGGCCATTGCATTTCCGTAATCATAACCGTAAGATTTCGACCAATCATTGCTCAAATCAGTCGTAACCGATCGAATTAATTAATCGTATTGCTCAATTCCTTATGTAACCTAACCTAACCTAACGGTTACAGAAATGTACAGAAATGCAATGGCCTTTGTAAAAATGTAAAAATTTTAAGACGCGAGACACACACACACATGCACTACATAACCCCATTTTTACTGATTACGGTTCGTTCGTCGCCGGGCGAACGTTCGTGTTTTGTTTTGACTCCGCGCTCCCCTTTGTTTTCGTCCGCGCGACGCCCTCGGCGGCACAGTTTCGGGGAATCGCTCCGCGCGTACGTACACGCGATAGCTCACGGGACGCCGAATTGGGTCTTGGGTGACGACTGTGACGAGGTGTGCCCGTGCGGTATGCCGACGAGTGACTGTCGCGATCGTGTTGAATCGCGTATGTGATCTCTCGATACCTACGTACCCGTGTGCCTCTGTACACTCGCGATCGACGTGTGTTGTTCTCCACGAGAATTCCACGGACGCCTTCCATCATCGCTTCGTTCAAGTATTCTCGTTCATCCGAAATGTGTCGCGCGATCGGGAGTGCTGTCGAGTGTCGCATCGGTGTGAAGTTGCTGCCGGACTCGGTCGCAGGTTTACGTAGCGTACGCCAAGGGTAAAATAAAGCCTCGTCTACAGAAGTCGCGGGCTGCGAGTGTCACTTGCGACTGTAGACGAGGCTTGCCTCGTCTACGATTAGGCGGTAGTCATTGGCCGTAAGAGATCTAGCCAATCACAGTTGATCCTGGAGAAGGATAAGCGAACATGATTGGTTAAGTTTCTGATTAACGACTGTAAACGAGGCTTTTTAAGTGCGGCGTGTAGCCCCCTACAGCGTCGGGAGTGATTGGCGCTCGTTTGCCAGAGTGCATCGCAAGTGCAAACGTGTGTCGTACGCGGGACTGTTGTGTCGTCGTTAATTAGCCGCGGGAACGTAATCAGCCGCGTTTTCCTGTGCCCGCGCGAGCGGATTCAGCGCAATTACCCGCGGGCCAAGGACGATCGCAGGACACTCGGTGAGCTCGGCCAGCGGGAGCGTGAAATCACCCGCGCGAGCGGATTATCCGTCGTTTCGGAGTTCAGTGATTATTCGAGCGGAAAGGATAATGCGACGCTGCGAGGGACAACTCTCAGCTGCCACCGATCACGAGTTTCCAGGATTTAATCGTCGCCGGTGCGAGAGAGCGGCTACGCGCCTTCGTCGATCCACCCGCTGAGATTCTTCCAGAGGTCGGTGAGTACTCCTCCATCTTTCTCTCTTCTTCCCCCCTCCCCCCTCCTCCTCCCCCGCATCTCTTTTTTTCCACGGGAAAAAGCGTGTAATGCGCCTAATAATTGCGTCGGGACTCTTTCGCATACGAGAGTCATTATGCAGCCGGTCAGAGCTGCGTATACTACTCTAATGCATGAGTAGTGCGAGCCACCGCCGTGGATTCTAAGCCATCGCAATAATGCACTGTCAGCGCTCGCATGCATTTCTACGCGGCGCGTATATGATATATATATGTATTCTGTATACGCGGCTGACTTTCAGTCATTACGACGCGCAACGGCAAGGAGAGACCCGGCGTGCTCCTCCAGATGCGCATCTCCCATGTAAAACGTGCATGTATGTGTATAGAGGCGCTTGGGAAAACGTAATAACGAAATTATTACGGGAGCCACGCAATCCGATTAAATCACGATTGCGCGGACGTAATGTTAAATGTTTTACGTGCGTTTTATACTCTGTCTCTCTCTCCTTCTCTTTCTCTCTGGAACTTCCGAGATTTTAAGAGAAGTTCTGCAACGTCTTTGCAATTTTTGAAGCGCTTCTGTATTCCCCCCCCCTTATTTTATATGATACATAAATAATTGTTGTTTCTTGAGCAAATGCAATGTTTTCCTGGTAAAAAGTTTTTTATACAAAACATATATATATAAATGTATATAAAATATGTCCATTTGTTTGTACTAGTTACTAGTTTATTTTGTAAATTTTTTGTTTGGTATGAAGAAATAATCATACTAAAGGACAAAACCTATTTAAAAAGATAATTTTTGCATTGCTTTCTTAAATAAAAAGCTAGGTATAAAAAATAAGAAAAAAATATTCATGTATAATCATATTTTTTCTCATCTTTTTGAACTTAACTTTTTATAAAAAAACAATGCAAAAATTATCTTTTTAATTAGTGTTTGTCTTTTCTGTGTGACTTGCTTATTTTTTATCAAATAAAAACTTTACAAAAAAATAACCTGATATAAACATATATAGACATTTTATATGTATTTGTGTATGTTTTTATATGAAAATTTTTTTACCAGATTTGTATATGACCATCTTATATATATCTTCATATTAAGTTTATTAATTTAATTTAAAGTTAATTTTTAAATACATTACATAATAAAAAAACGACAAAATTTGTACGTTTACAAATTTATTATAAATTTTCTAATTTAATTATATCGCATTAAATATTATGGTAATCACATCTTGATTGACAAATTATGAAAGCAAACTAAAATCATAAATACGTAAATACATGAAATCTATTTATCTCTAATTGAAAAGTAAAAGTTTTTTCCAATCTTATAAGACAGTTCGATATTTCCATTAAGGAAAGATGAATTTTTAATTGTACATAGTCTGCAATCAGAGAAAAAAATTGTATCAGCAGTTATAAATTTCTGAACAAATAGCATTTTAACTGAATTATAGTTTGTAATAAAAATAAATGATATTAAGAATCAAGAAAATATAGTAATATTAATAATTTGTAATAAATTTCTAATTGCAAGAAAAATTATAAAAACTGATAATATAAATGTAAGCGAAAAAATGAAAACGTCACAAATTCGAGCACGAGTTCTTTCGTTCTCATTCCTAACACTAACGTCATGATTGCTTTATTGCATATAGTTATTATGATATACTTAATAGACTATACGTAAACTGGAAAAATATAATTCTTAAAATCTATTTTTATGAAATCTATACAACTATATAATAAGTTGACTCTCTAAATTACAATTAGGAAAAAATTGCTGAAATTAATGAAAATACACTGATTTCAGTGATATACTTATAACTTGTTAATAAGTGAGATAAACTTTTATTAATTATACACTAATTTTGAAAGTAAAAATCAGTAAAAGTCAATGGATACTCACTAGTTGTCACAGTTACAAGTATACCATACTGTAAATCAGTGAAAATACACTGATCGCAATTTAGAGAGGTTTATAGATATATTAAGCTGGCTGAGCTATATCATCAGAACATTTTGATTTCTACGTCGGAATTATGTGCTAATTATTTTCTATTTTTTGCTGAAAAAATATTTTTTTACTGCAGCCAAAAAAAAATACCAGTGACTAGATAGCTTAATATTAAACTATCTAGCCACTGGTATTTTTGGGGGGCTGGAGCAAAACAATTTTTTTTTTTCGACAAAAAATAGCAAATAATTTGCAAATAATTCCGATGTAGAAATCGATGTGTTCTGATGATATGGCTCAGTCAGCTTAATATACCTAGGTTTTATTTTATTATAAATTACATAAGTTACATAAATAATGTCCCGTGGTAATAAAACTATTTTTATAGTTATCGTAATTGAAACTGTAGTTGCAATAGCTATAAGGTATTTTATTGAACTACGCACAACTAATAAAACTTGTATAGTTGTCACTTTTTATAGTTGCCATATAATTTTTCTCTGACGATGTGTGTTAGAGTCAACATTTCCATTCCAACGTAATATTACAGTTTCTTATAGCACAACAATTTCAAGCTCTTTTTCACGCGTGTTTGTATTAATGAAATCGTTTGGCATCACAAGTAGTCCAAGGCGTGATTCGAAATCAGTCGTTTGTCGACGAGCGGGTCGAGCACCGACGTACTCCGATGCAGCCCTCCAACGTGCACACAAGTGCCTGATTATGTAGCCTGTTAATGACACGTCGCTCACGCGATAACGTTGCGACTGCAGGCTGAAATACCACCCCGTTAATACATCAACTGTCAACCTCTCGACTTCGAGTATCTAGATCTTTGAGTGCACGCGCGCGCGCGTTTTCCCTCTCGAAATTTTTCCTCTCTCGTGAATAGAATGTCTCTCCGAGCGCTATTCGTGCCGACGAAATGCGGGCCGGAGCGATACGGTACGATACGTAAGCCCGTATACCGTCTAACTGGTTCGTTCGACGTATCGCTAGCGCGATATACGGAAAGAAGAAAGAGCGTGGTTGTGTGAACGCAAGCAGAAATTTCGAGTGACGATGCGCTCGCTGATTTCTCTGTTTATGAATCTTTGGCACACCAGTGTCTTAATTTGTTATTATTACGTGGTAGAATGTATGCATCTAGCTGTATGCATACCACAAGTTGGTATCGCATAAGAATATCTCGAATATATCAGGTCATTATTTTATTTCCTTAATTAATTAACGGAGTAACAGACATCATAATTGTGATAATGAAATCTATGTGGCATTACATTTACATCTTCTCTTATGAGAAAATGAAGTTGTTCTGTTTTAAGATGAAATTATTAATGCATGAGATACAGTTTATAATTTTATGAGTCTCTCCCGGTCTCTCCCGGTCTCTCCCGGTCTCTCCTCGTCTCTCCCCGTCTCTCCCGGTCTCTACCCGGCTCTCCCGGTCTCTCCCTGATTTAATTAGTAATTTCTCTTATCACTGGAAATTTGCATTATCGTTTATTTTGATATCGCGATCTTATCACGAATATTCGTACTGTTCTCTTGCAAATGTGTGCAATGTATTTTTTTGTGTTTCAACAATTGAAGTTAGGAATTTTATCGCGCTTACATATTTATTTTTAATACACAGTCTGTTTGTTTTTTTTCCAAATTACTGAAACACAATTCGCGTTTTGAAGTTTATAAGCTCCTACAAATAAATATTCGTTCGATTATAATATGATTAAATCTCAATTTCCAAGAATATGTTTTTTTTAGATTCTTACTTTATTTGTCACTCCATATCTTTGTAATTTATATAAAGCTAAAGCGCTGAAATAAATATTACTGCACATAACACCATAATATTTTGATTACACAATAATTTATGTCGCTCATTTCACTTGATATCAATTGATGATCATTATAACAATATTGACACAAAGGCTGTTACATGTGTTATATAATACGCGCTTAAATATTTTATGAATATCATTTCATAAAATGATTTTGATATAAAAAAAATATATCAGGGTATTTATTATCGGGAAAACGTAGAATATTCAGGGACTTAATTTTTTATCCTTGAAAATCGCGTGGATTTTCATGAGAATTTAGTAGTACTTGGAGAAAGAGAAAAAGTTTTTTGAAATTTTACTTTTAAATGTAAGTTCTAACTTTTTCTGACAAAATTGTTTCTTTGATTATTTCTTTTGATGACATACACATCACATATATCCTCGTGTGATTCGCGAGTTTTTATAAATTATGTGTTTAATCACCTTTCTGTGCTATTATTTCTTTGCATTACTTTCTCAAATTTAATATTCAAAACTCAATTAGTTCTTCTTTGTGATAGTTTGATTAAAGAACATTAAAAGGTATAATAAAATAAATTTACTTTAAAGTTGCATTTAACAAGCTCTATAATCGTACCTGGAATTTTGAATAAAATTCCTGGAAAATTAGAGAATTCTTTTACAAAATTTAAGTAAATATCCTGTATACGTATGAATGACCTAGTTTCGCGTTTTATTTTAAATAGTGCAAACATTCTTTTTATTAGTCGCGTCTGAAGGTACAATTTCGCATTTCTACATTTGTTAAATAATCTCTCCGATTTCATCCTGCAAGTCTGGCTGGCCACAGCGGCCGGATGCTGCGTCGTTGCATATTATCGGTCGCCCCAGGCGATAGTCTCGTTCTGGGTTGCGATCCAAGAGTGCCTTGGTTTTTCCTTAACGAGTCTCGATCAAAGCAAACGAGCGAGTATAATCGCACAAAGTCGGCAGGAGAAAGAAGACATCGGGAGGACGAGCTAACTGCGTAATGGACTTGCTGGCACACGAATTCTCTCCCGAACAAACGTTCGCAAGAAAGAATCGCTCCCGGGAAAAGGGATCGAGAGTGAGAACGTAACGAACCGTAGGCGAAACGCAGGCCACGATTAATTAGTGCTGTTTCTTTGGTAAGAAATTGCGCCTCGCGTTTATATTATATATTTGACGAAAGAGAAAGAGAGACGGAAAGAGAAAGAATCGGGGTGAACTGGGTGGACGGAAAAGAGGCGGACGGATGGACGAACGGAAAGGTGAAGGGCCAAGATGATGTATAGTTGAAGCTCCAAAGCATCAGAACGATAATTTCATAGTCCGAGTTGCGCCGCCAAGGATTTATACTCGCGGCAGACATTTCTGCGAGGATGAAATCGGCGGGCGGCAGCCGCGCATTCGGTCTTGCACTCGCCCGTGCAATTTGTGTTTCGTTTCGATGCGCAATGCTGCTGATTACGATACAACCTCGTACTTGCATCATAACGCACATTGTGTGCAATTACAATAATGCCGTCGGCTAATATTGTCTCTACGTCGCGAATCTTGTACGTATTTGGCGCCAAAACAAAGTTTGTAGTGACGTAAAATTGACTTGACATTAGTTTGAGGGCGGTTTTAATCTCGACGTATTTTGATCTCTTCTTTTAAGATCGCAATATTTTTGAAATATCGACGATATTTAATATTTTCGCAATTATTGACTACAAAATTTTTTTTTACATCGGTGAAATTGCTCATTGAAGTTTTATTCGTTCGAATAACGTATTTGAGTACATTGCGTTTGCGAGCAGCTCTGTAATATAGTTATCATGATATCGTTTTATTCTCAATGCGATCGGGTAGTACCTCTTCTCGAACGTAAAAGGGAAAACTTTATGCGACTCGTACAAGCAGAAAGAGATGAAGTTTTGTGATCTTATGGCACGAATCGATTTTCACAGAGAAATGGACAGGAAAAGGGACAAGTATACTATTACGTAAGCATCCAAAGCTTGTTGCTCAGGCATTGCTTGTTGGGTTGGTACATGAACTTGTGTGTCAGCTTTTGTGTGTGTGTGTGTTTGTGTGTGTGTGTGTGTGTACACACACACACACACACACATGTGCGTATTACACGTTTGGTTTCCAGAACGATAATATTACGTGATATTATTTCCAAACAAGTATATATCATATTATTTTCTATTATTCGCGCAGTAAATAAGTTAAACAATCAATAAATCAAGCTGTGCGGATGATAACATTTATTTATGCTTGGTCAGATTATTGAATGAGTTCACAAACTTTGGTTTTCAATAGATGTGTGAAACCAAACTTTTTTTTAACGCCGAAATGCGGTCGATTTGTTTAAATTATCAACTTTTTTGTCGAAATTTATAGTTTTGAGATTGAAATCATTTTAAATTGAACCATCTTTTGCATAGATTGAACTTATTACAGAATTATCATAAATGCTTTTTACGCTATTTTATATTTGTTCCTTTTCGAAATTCATATATTATTATTGCATGAAACTTTTTTTCGTTTATTTTCACTTTTATTTAAAAATACCAGAAATTAAATTTAGCTAATTTCTCTTTAGATTAGCTAATGGTGTTATCGTTTTAGTGTGATATATAATATAGTATTTTTTGACATCTCTGTTAGTAGTGAAAAAACGTTGATTACAACGTCTATTAAAAAATTATCAAAACTTCTGCCTTTACTTAATGTATAAAAATTAAATCAATTTTTTTATAATTTATTATATTTACTGTTATATTATAAATTTCAATATATTTTTTTCGGTACTAATAATATTATATATTTCAAGTACTAAAACAAAGGATATAAATTGACAAGTGTGTATCTCTCCTTCCAATTTCGTGGAATTTTTTTTCTATTGCACAAAAGTATGTATCGGTGTCTATTGCGCATTGTACAGATTGAATTACCTGTCAGCGTTTCCCGTGATTTTCAGCTGCTACTCGCGTTTCATGCTTGTCAGTTCGTCATAGGCAATAAAATACTTCGAGCGAATGAATCAAAGATGGATTGTTCTTTTTTATTTTGCGCTGGTTAAAGAGTCTTTGTTTCAAACAGTATTGCCAATCTTTTGTTTTGAAGTCCCATGGACTTCATTCAAACGCTTCGACGATCGAAGCAATGATTTTTTTAGTTGTCAGCCAGAAGAGAGACAAAAAATTGTTAAAGATATATTATTTTGAACATTCTAAGATTTTATTTTTTATTTTTTAATAGTTACTGTTTTCAGATTAGCAGGTGAATCCTCTAGTAGTGTGAATCTTAGAGTAGCAGGTGAACTACAGAAACTAAACAGATTTTGCCATTTTCTGTCGATATTGGGATGACGTATTGAATTTAGATAACAGTGTGTGATGAGGGATTTGTATATCGATCTATCATGGGTTTACGCATGTAATTTTTTGTAGATAATACACCTTATAAATTCATCTTTATCCATCAACGTTAACGCTGACATGGATATTCATAAGTGTCCGTATGAAATCAATGTTGTGTTATAAAATATGATTTAGCTGATTTAGCATATTTTAGTTGTATATTAAAGCTACAAGAAAGAAGTAATACAAATATACAAGCTTTTTCTCTTCTTCAAAATATTCTTATATATACAGGAAAAATTTTATAATAAAAATTACTATGTATAATAGTAGCCACAAACTATAAAAAAATTTTTTTTTATAGAATTATAAATACTATAATAATTTAATGAAAAACAGTTGAAAGAATAGATGAAAAAATTTTCATAATTACTTCCTGTGTTTAACCATTTACCATAGTAATTTTTACTATACAATTTTCTCCGTGTATATATTTGTTTTGCAAATAAATTAATTAAATAGATATAAATTGACTTTTTAATTTGATTTGTATTTAGAAAGAGACGGGGAATTAGTTGAATCTTAGCTAATCTGAATTAATGTTTTCAAGAACAATCTATATTAATTTTACTTAAGAGTGAACTCTTTATCCGATATAATCTTCAGTGCTAAATTTTAATTGCGTCACATCGAATTACGTGGATATTAACACGGGCAACGTTTGGCTACTTTATCAATCTTCGTTACGGGGAATTCTGATTGATGTTCGTTATGATATTTCACTGGATAATAGGCACTTCGAGAGGCTTTATAGCCAGCAGATGCAATATCCGATATCGCGCAAGTGATAAATCTCGAATCAGATTAACGCGAAGGCAAACTGTGCGGCGCACGGTGCAGCTAAGTTATCACGCAAATACCGCGAGGGGTAGCAGGGAGGGGGAAAATCAGGGAGAACGGCAAGGTGTCTAATTAACTCGTGCACGCGTATCTTGGCTTACGCACCGAATTATCTAGATTGTTGTTGCGAAAGTGGAGGATTCGCCGCGCAACAGAGCTAATAAACACATTACACCGCGAACGATGCACGTGAAACGCAGCTAAACGTGTTCCCACGTGCCGCGCCGCGCCGCGCCGCGGAAATTGTTAGCGCGCAGCTTCTCTCATTACCGGCATTTATTACTTTCTATTTGATTAACGAGCGACAACGCGCGGAAAAGTGGGACACATAATGATATACAAATATAACAGTAGCGTCATCGGGAACAGTCAGAATTGTACGTAAATTTGTTGCAATTTGTCTCTCGTAAAATAAGCGGTATCGTCATTATCGTCATTATATGTCTCGATTTAACAAATTGTATTTGAAGCGGTTAAACCCGTCATAAATCGAACGCGTTGGTTTCTCGAGAGCGATTTAAAAGAGCGAGATACGTCAAAAGCCGATGAAAAGATTCTTTTAAGCGGTTTGCCGCGCGACAATATTTCAACCACGCCGTTTTAATTTCGTCAAGGTTGGGGTTATGTAAAAATTACGCTCTGTTGGGCCGATAATTGCACTGGCAGTGGTAAAAAAGGAGGCACGAGAGAGCATTTGCAATCTCGAGTGACCGGTCATGCGTAACTTGCACTTATCCTTGAATAATGTATCGAGGGAGGTGAATCGACAGGCTTACGGGTGAATCGCGTCGCGCGATTCAGTTTCTTCGACGTGGTGACCACGTATGTGCGCACGTGGTGGGCGAACTGGTTCCACAAATGAGCCTTCTGCGAAATTCTCGATCGCAATCGTTACGTGTTAATCGTAGCTGAGATGCGTGTGGACCCCGATTTACTTTTCGACCTGCATCCACTGAGCGCGCGCGCGCGGCTTCGTTCTCTATTTTTAGTGGCCTAACGTGTTTGACCGGTGTGTTCGATCCCTTAAACATTTTTATTTTACACTGTTACTCACGCATGTTGTTTTCGTCGTGTCGGTCGACGAGAGGCCGGGATGACTATGTCGCCGTTTGTGCACGTACTCTTCGGTACTGGATTTTTCGCTCGTCGCGAAAGTCCCTCTCGTCATCTATCGTACACCTTTACGTAACGTACGCGTTGTTGGGCTTTAAGTTTATAACAATCTCGTGAATATATCGCACACACATATTTAAGATAATGTTCGTTTTCATTGAAAGACTTTAAGAAAAATGCAGCATATGATTTCGCGTATCACATTGAATCACTTTCTATTGTCGTTACTGCTAATATGGCGTCATTTTTTAAACTTGTGTGCGTGTTTGCGCTCTTTTTGGTGTCCGTACTCTTTGTGATGTATTGCACGGTATCATTGTTGTTGTATGATACATCCCGTTGGTGACGCAGCGGCACGAGACTATCCGAAGGCGTCTCTCAGGTAAACAATCCGTTGAATTTATTTGACGGATTTCGGAATTTCTTCAGATGATCTTCGGTCCCTCGCAGGCTGGAGAAATCTTCACAAATAATAATAAACACCATCTGTTCGAGTAAGGACACGTAGCGTTCTAGCGTTTCACGAACTTTCGCTTGGCGCCTGTGAAAGTTTCGGAGATTTCCGAAGACGGGATGTGTGTGAATACGCGTCGAAATTTTTTCAAAGTTACTCCACGCAGTTTGTGTGGATGTACAAAAGTAACTCGTAACCTTTCTCCGAAATTACAACATGAGAACACGACGTTTATATTCTCGAAACCGCACGTGTGTTCCCGGTCGGAACGATCTCGTGGCGAAGTTCCTTAAACCCACACGCGAGGAATCAGCGATCCGTTCAATCAAGGTGTTGCTATGTACGCCCGCTTCTTCGAACGATACGAGCGAATTGCAGCACAGCGCATGCCTCCCTCCCCGTTTCGCAAGAAGCACCGCGAAAATTCTTGCTCGGCCGAAACGAGATGATTCTCTCGGTGTATGGATCCCGCTCGGCGGCAAAACGCAAGATCGATGGGCACGACAGGTGACTGCGCGGAGCATTACAGCCGCTAACACAAATCTGCCGTTCGCGCGAAACGGATGCGCCGAAGCTCGCCCAGCTTTTTCCCATCCATCTGTTCGCCGACGCGCAAAATTGGCGTACTATTTAATCCGGACGATGAAACGCCGGGTGATGATGCGCCGCGTTTCAGAGAGGCAACGTTCGATCTTTTCGCAACGTAGAACGCACACAGCACAAACGTATCTCTTTTGGTGGGATTTTTATTCAACGATTTTTTAAGCAGATATTACACGGCAATAAAACGTGTAAAAATCTCACTGTAGAATTCGAACGCACCAAAGTGGCAAAATTCCTCGGATAACGTTTTCCGAATCACAACGAATTACTCCCGACGCACAATCAATGTGTTTGGATTTTTATCTAACAAAGAGCAGAGGTACAACGTACACATTGAAACGTGTCTTATATTGGCCGATTCAGATCGCGGCGGTTAATCGACGTACAGAGATCCCCTTTGTAACGCACAATAAAAACCACATTTAATCATCTCGTGGGGAACGATGAAACAAGCACGAGTACCGGTTTGAAAAGAGCCGTATTGGATCGATTCCAGGTCAATCCCAGATCGGTTTCGACCTCGCGGCGAATTCGACACATGATCGACGCACTAAAACGGCGGAGATTCGCGGGTTTTGAAACGCGAGCCGAAGAAGGTTACCGGATAACTTGACGGCAGGCAGTGTCGGAATGTGTCGTAGGAGCTGGGCTGGCTGACTGGCTGGTTGGACGGTTGGGCTCTCTGGTCACGGCGTGCCTGAGCGGCCGGAGAGAGAACCGAGCTGGAGCTCCGCGCGATTCTGAGGCCCGACTACTCGCTCGGCATGAAACTGCTCTCTGCTCTCTTCCCTCTCTTCGCCGAGGTCCGCCGCATGCTGCTTTGGTGGGCATAGCATACGTGTACGTGTCTGTATACGCGTATACGTGAGCGCGCTTGCTGCACCACGCGCTTACGTTGGCTCGGCTATAAAGTAGGTATACTCCGGCGTACCGGTCGTTAGTTGTCGGCCACTTGGCGACCGTAAGGTGGGGGCGTGTACCGGCACCTTCTTATCATCTACGTATGTAGTCGAGGAACTTGGCTGGTTCCGAGCTCTCTCTTTCTGTTTCTCTCTCTTTCGCCGGCTTGCCTGGGATGCCTCGCATTCCTATGGGTGCCATGGGTGACGGTGCTCTACCGGTGTGTACCACGTACGCGCCCCTTGGTAATTTATGGGCTCGCGCGCGGGCAACGTCTTCGGCGAGGTGGTTCTGACCCTCGCCGTTTCTGGTTGCGTAAGAAGCGCGGGAAGTAGCGAGCGATGAACTGATACACGCCTTATTATGTACCGACTAGCGGTAGCCCCATTACGTATTCAATATGATGCGGTTTATGTTGGCAGTGGTACACGGTGAATTTTAATGAAACATGGTACACAAGCTGATATATCGATTTTAATAAGAGATTTGCAATTAATATAAGATGCAAAGTATTCGAAGTTACGAGTAGCCGGAAGTTGATAGTTTGTATAGGACGAAGTCACCTCATAAATCATGACGATGCAACCAAAGATTTGGTAGAAAGCAACTCGAGCGTGTGTAATACTAAGAAACGAGTGAGAACGAAACGTGATGTTGGACATTGAAGAACGAGGACGACAACTCTTTCGTGACTCCATTACGTTTTAGCACGAAACTTCAGGCACTCACATATTGGCGTGCGCATCCGAACGTAGAGGACAGAAATATGTACTGTCGCGGAGACTTATAGGTCTGCTTAATGCTTTCCGGAAATCTCGAGTACTTTTGAACCACTTGTCACTGTGTGAAAGAAGTTTTGAGCATGATAAAATAAAACCTAAGATAAAATTTCATCTTAGTATCTTTTTTTATCGTGACATATTAGAAGCTTTGGACATTTCGAGTGTACCTCTTAGAATATGTGTTGCAGCGAATAATTTTTTTACAATATTTTCTTAGCAAACAATATTACAATTGTTTAACAATGTTTAGCAAAAAATGAAATATATATAGAAAAATGGAAATACATTATAGTATAAATAGAATATACATAGAAAAATAGAAATACATCATAGTGTAGTATCATAGTGTAGTAAAAATAATCAAGCTTTGGTAAAATAATTTTAATTACATGTTTGATTAATATAATCAAACATTTGGTAGAGAAGGCTATCAGATACTGGCATATTACTTTATTTGGTATTTCTTAAACAAAAGTTAAAAATAAAACTTTTTAATACATAAATGTAAACTATTAGAAAGTGTCTTCTAGCAGATGATATATCAGTTTTTATAATGCTATTTAATATTTTGTAATAATTAATTAATTTTTTGCAACATAATAAAGAATAAATGTCTAAAAAATTGGGCACCAAAGCATATATCTATATTCATTATAATAAATTGTTTTTTTTTTCTTTAACATAAATTAGAAAACATTTGTAAGTTAATGTATATGAGGAAGCCTTTCACTTCTAGACAAAACATTTTTTGTCGATTATATAAATACTTTATGCTATTCCATAAGACGCAACATGTAGTGCGATATATATGCAGGTTAGATCAAATTAGATTTGTTTTTAATAGATGTTATATAGCACAAAGTTATAAATTCTAGGTTTTTATTTTTGTAATTATTTAAGCACATTGTGTTTTTATTAGAATTAATACAATGCAATGTTTAGTTATCAAGAAATAATCGATTTAGGAAACCTATATCAAAATTGATAATCTTTATCTATATTTAGTAATTATATATACTAGTCAAACATAATAACAGCAATCAATCGGCTATTAAACGGTTATTAAACATTTACTAAACATTACTAAATATTTAGTTAACATAATTAAATATTGATTGTGTTAACTAAATATTTGATTAAAATATTTCACCAAAGAGCTAATATTATCCAAGTTGAGAGATTATTATTATTGAACTCTTTTTTTTAGAGAATTTCACAATTGTAAAGTTGTATTGACGAACAGATGGTTTAAATTATTGTTAGAGCACTTATAACTGTAATTTTGATGGAGAAGCGGTACACCTAATCATGTAGCAAAGGAGAACAAATTGATATTTTCCGTAGATAAATCTTAACTATTTCGTTGTAACTCTTATCAAAGTGTTAAACATCCGCGATGCCTTTCCACCTTCGAGAAAAATTTGCAGTTATCTCTTTATATCTTTTTATTTCATCTACGATTACGATAATGATATCTATAAAGCGTATTACACGTATAGTCAAGTATACAGTTGCAATAAATTGAATCAGCATTGATGAATCAGTATGAATTTATAAATTAGTGAATTTATGAATCAGTATTCGTATTATTACTTTATCAGTATAATATATCGACTTAATAATCGGCAGAAAATTTTATTATTACAATAACTAAATTGTTTAATTATTTAGAAAAAATATGGAACTATTTTTTATATTTTTTAACTACCTATTCTTATTTTTGAATGTACTGAAATAGCTTATTTACTGTAGTAGCAAATATTTACGAAGTTCTGTTCATATGTCGTGACATATTCATGTATTCATGAGGAATTCGAGTCAGCGATATGAGCCAGCGATTAGAGCAATTGGGGTAGAACGTTGTCAATAGTTAGACGCTTTGATAAGTCTTCCACGACTCCTGTCTATAGCTGTTAATTTAGCATGGCGATAGGTTACAGAGGTAACTGTAGATTCGACATTACGTCAATGATTGCAAATTCAAAATGGACTTTAGTATTAAAACATATTAAACGTATATTACATATTTAATAATCACAATATGCTGAAATGCCTAGCAATTATATGTTTTCGATTACGAATTATTATAAATTAATACACGATTCCTGGCAATAAGCGCGATAATTAAAATGCAGCTCGCGAATCGATAGACAAGTGAATTATTCAAATCGCCTTCGAGAAGTTCGTCATTTTTTAATTAACACGACACGATGCATCAGCGCGCCAAACTACCAGGATAAACCGAGGTACACGTTCCGATTCTAGGACAAATGGTCACAAGATTGTTTCACGTCGGGCTCTGTGCATTCTGCAGAAATGTTTATTCTTCTGCCGGAGATCGAGACGGATGTGCGGGACGACTGAAAATAACACGGATGAGCGAAGTGCATTTTGTGATTTTCCGCGAGTCTAATCGATCTTATTATTTCTACTTTGTTCGTACTATATATCCGATGATCCTCTTCACTTGATAGCGAAAACTTGTACCAAAGGATTGACAATTATTCTTCTCAATTAAAATAATTAATGTAATTATACACGGAGAGAATTTTCTCTTAAAATTTACCCTTAAAATCTGGTAATTGTGGGATAATGTGTGACCTCGAGGAATTTTACTATACTTTTTAGTAAAATTTACTAAAAATATAGTAAAATTTCTCGATCTGTCACACATTATCCCACAATTAATACATTATCCCAAATTTTGAGGGTAAATTCTAAGAGAAAATTCTCCCCGTGTATGCAAAGTGCTTCTCTGAAATTTTAACGAGGAAAGTGCCTATCGAATTGCCGTCTATATGTTGCATCGAAGGCAACGATAGCTTATAATTTCCTTCCCCTTCGGATCTTCTGGCATTAGTTTTGTGCAAGCTCTTTCTCTGGTAGTCATTTATCTCGATCCGTCGTTCTTCGAGGTCGACAAGACCAGACGCGCTCGTCGCGAGATAAATGATTCAAACGACGTAACGTAATTCCGCCAGGCTCCGCCAAGACGCCGTTGACCATTTTCTTTTTTTCCTTTTGGAATCGCACTTCGCGCGTCGTACGTTCGGGGTACGTTAGCGGCTAGGAAAAGGAGCCTTATTTTATTTATACGCACAGCTGGATCGGCGGGGAGAGAAAAAAAGAATAATCACTCGGTTCACCGCATGCGGAAGAGAGAACGAGAGAAAGAGACTGAGAAAGGATGAGACGAGACGGCCTGGAATGGATGGAATGGCATGTTAGGCGAAAACGTTTCGTGCGCGAATGTTCCCCCGCACACATTCGTGGGGGAGGGGGTGTTGACATCCAATTATTATACTTCCTTCTCGCGCACGAGGCTTTTTGATTCCCTCGTGATGCAGACTCGGCATCGTGTCGCATCGCGTCGTTAATTCTGCCCGCAGTGTAATGGAATATTCTTCTAACTTTGTATTTGCTTTCGTTTTCGCTCTGTTAAATCTTTAGCATGCGCGCAACCTTACTTTCGATTGCTTTTCCGCGACGTGTTCTTTTTCTTTTCACGGCATCGCGCTGTTATACTTTCCTCGGAGGCATATTTGTGGAGCAAACGCTCGAAAACTAGCGTCTATCTTTTTATGTAAAGAGCCAGAGTTTTCAACACTTTAGTATTGTTCTCGAATTATCTAAGTTCGTAGAAACCGCGCTTAAAATATTCTAATATAATCGCTTTCCATTTGTGGTGAGATTTAATTAATTAATTGTCTGAGGTAAAACTTTTTTTTTTAAAGTGAACATATTAAATGCACTATACATATTTTTTATCTAAAACTTTTAATTTCCATGTCATATATATTATCACAGCATTTAAACAGACATTGAAATACAAATGTTGTAATACAACGGTTGGAATTATTATACTTTGAGTGATTCAATAAATGTTTGTCTTTTTTCCGCGGAAATTGAACATAGTTGATAGAAAAACGCGCGCATCTACACGCATATAATGTTTTTCATACAGAGTAGATAAACTTTAACAGCATTCTACTCACTGTAGGGATAAAAAAGTTATAAACTTGGACCTGCAAACGCTTTTTTTCCATGTTATAAACCAGAATGTTTACTACCAGGAAAAACGTGGAAAGCCTGGATTTTTTAAGGAATTTATTTTTTAACCGCGAAAATTATGTAGATTTTTATGACATCTTACTAATATTCCTCCTAAAATGTTAAATTTTACTTTTAAATTTAAATTGTATCTCTTTCTAACAAAATTGTTTCTTTGATTTTTTTTTGATAATATAAAATCAATAATGACGTGTACACATCCACATTCTTTTTCTTTTTTTTTTGTGATTCACGAATTTTTATTAAAGAAATAACAATAATACGTCATTTTAAATTGATGTTGATTTAACCATTTTTCGAATTTTTTTAATAAGTTCCATTCATATATTGCAAATAAATTGTTATATGCCAATTTAATTTACATTATTAAAAAAAAATATTTTTTCAGATTTAATATTTATTTAAAACTTGAGTTCTTTTGTAATTGTATGATTAAAAAATAAAATATCACACAAAATAATATGATTTCAAAGTACTTTCACATAATAATAAGAGTATCATGAATGAGAGTTTAGATGTTTTCTTAAGATAAATAAACATCCAAGGATTTAAGTAAAAAATATGCTGATCATGCAATTGTTTCTTATTTGCCATTCCATCAATTGATATAATTATTATTAAAAATTTTTATTCTTAAATAAAGAGTACAATTTTGAAAGAAAACATTTGCAAACCCACGTTTGTATGAGTCTTTATCCTTATAGTGAGTAAAATACTCCTAAAGTTTATCCAAATATTTCTGAAACACCTTGTATAACGAGTAGAGTAATGTTAGCGAAACGTTTTGCAATGTCGACCTCCTCGAGTTTAGAATAAATACACTTCGTGTCCACTTCTGTTCTTTTTTGTCTCGATGACCCCTTTGCACTAATTCGGTCAGAGCTCTTGATACGAGAAAAAATGTTAAATAATTTGACTAAATTTTTTAATTTGATTAAATTTATTCAGTTTAAGTATTTTTTCAATTAATTTAAATATATAAATGCTTAAATTGAAGAAATTTAATGAAGCTGAAAAATTCAATTGAATTAACATTTTTTTTCAATGTAATATGTTTGTTTTATGTCTGTATATGAATACAGATGAAAGTTTTATAAAACATTTTATAAAGCGCAATCTTTAGCATAATCGTCTGTTAGAAAAAATAAATTCAAATCCTGATTATTATTACTATAGGTTTATTGTGTTTCTCTCTTCCCATACTTATATATGTATTTAATATATATATACATCAAAATATTTTTAAATTTTATTAAAGACAGAAATTGTTTTTTTACATTTTACGGATTTTGAAAAATTTGAATTCTATCGAGAAACCAATTGTTTGAAACTTCATGAATTTTGATGCAATAATATTATTTGCTTTTATTTATGAGAATTAAATTTAGTTTTAATTTAGTCGAGTTTTAGATAACTAAAAATTAAGTCGCGTATGTTCCGAGATTTTTGCAGCACGCGATGCATTAAAAATAATGTCCTGCACTCGCGTTTTCTCAGCTGTTGTGCATCGTCAAGTTTGCCTCTCTAATTCGGCCGAAGTATTTGCTACAATTGGGCATTCCAAGCGATTCGACATTTACTTTACGTTGCCATGATACTTTTTTTCTCTTTTCTTTTTCTTTCTCTTTCTCTCTTTTCCTCTCTTACATACACATACGAAGAATAATAAGGCACGCCTTATAGAGCAAAATGCATCAGAGAATGCACTCAGCACAGCCATCACAAGTACGTCTCGCCATTGTTTCGGCGAAAACTCGCTCGGTCGTACGAGATCGATACATCAATATTTTCTAACAATTAGATATCGTGTTGCTGAATTTGATTAATTTATATAGGTTTTTGACTTTTCAAAGAATTTTAATACTTCTCATATTTTTATTATATTTACGTTTGCGAATGTACGTACATTTTTTACTTTAAATAGAAATGTAAACATGATGAACTTGGCATAAAAATAAATTTCTCGACAATTTTACTTTAAAATATAAATAAACGATATAAATAAAATGAATTTAATATGGAAATATCGTTGCAAGTGGGAAATAGTAACGTGAATTTTTTCCTAATGTAAAACTACATAAGTTGGTTCAATAAAAGTTACATTTGCATCGACCATATCTATAATTTTGTTATTGTTGGAAACGATTTAATCTGTGCGACTGTAAGGTCTTTCTGTCTATATTCATAGCCTATAGGTGAGCGAATTATTGAATTTTTAAGAGAAAATCCCTGAACAATGATTGAAATTGTTTTCTGAAACCACGTTATTTTTACAATGAAAGTTTTTATACGATATTTTGCACAATTTTGTGCGATTGTTTTATCGTGTCTTTATAGCTTAATTTAATGCTTGTAAAATAACGTAAAATTTATATTTTACTACGATTAAGTATTTTTTTTCAATAACGTTTAATAAAAATATTCTGCTTTATATGCACGATGCATTTTTATTTACACGTTATAAATACCTAGATTATTAAGAAAATTAAAAAATTTTATAATAAAATATATATAAGCGATAAAATTAAAGTATATAGAAATTAATGAAACGCTGCATAATTTTTTTATTACATATATAATTTGGTCAATGATATGGTTATTTTACTTTGTAATTTATATACATAATATGAAATTAATGTTAACACGTTACGTTAAAGGACTAAGAAATTATAGTTTGATTAGAATGTTAAAATTGATAATTTGTAATAGGAAATAGACTTGCAAAAATCTGTTAAACCGCATTTCGGCACAAGTGCGAAGGACAAGAGAAGTAAAGTCCGAACAGAAGACGCTGTCAATGACTTTGGCGTGCCGGAGAAAAGTAAATATAGCACAGCTACCAAACCAGTTCTCTTAAAATAACTTGCGGTCCTAAGGAGCGCATTCTCCATCGTATCGATGGCTTTTTGGTATCGGAGAATGCACGCGATCGACCGCTTGATGGTGAGCGTGCAGCTACACTTCAATGACGTGACGTATTTTCGTTCTATATAATATCGTGCTACTGTGAGTTTTAACATTTCTCAAAATTAGGATCCATCAGGGTTAAAGTAATTTTAACTTTAAACTCAAAACTTGTAAGTTTTGAAATTGAAGATTAGAACGATAATATTAAGAACACTATTAATTTCTTATTTAAAGAAACTTTGATTCTGCAGTATTTATCAAACAGGAGTTTTACTATCTTATAATTCTTAATTTACATTTTTTTCCAAGAACCTTAATATGTATAGTTATGAAAATACTAATAATTATTCTTAAATGTCTTATGTGTACTATCTATCTATAATTTCGATAATTTCTATTGTCTATTGACCCCATCTGCTCTAAGGTTAAACTATTTAGCCTGCGACGTTTAAGTTATCAGAATAATAGAAACACTGGCTCTACGGTGTGCATATTCATAGCGTATTATACTTCGACCGTAAATTGGAGCGAATAATGGATGTGTTACAGCGGCACGTGTGTAGCTATCCGATACAGAATTATTCAACGCCTGTTAAACAGAGGCCAACATGATCGCTCGTGTGGTTGTGAAACGACCACGTGGAATTCTGACACGTTTAACGAAGTGTCGGAAATTTCGTTTAGCACTATTTAATGCGTATTGATTTTAAAAGACAAGTTTACAATTCACATACGTACAATGAGTAAACGTACATACGCGCAACCTACATAATTGAATTGTTGAATAATCGGTTATTATCAATCAATTGCATCAATATTTATATTCCGATTACCGCATTTGTTACATCATAAAATCAACATCAATCATCAAGTGGGTTATTTAATTGGATTTACATTAAATCAATACAGTTAAATGTACTGCTTTGTACAGGAATTGTATTTTATCACAAATGATTGGGAAACAATTTGTAAACTTGATCTATTCATGTAGTTTCGCCTCTCTCTTAATAATTCCTAATTTAAGTCAGAAATTTAGGGAGAGTCATTAAACTAACTTGAATTAAAATTTCAGTCTCGCGAGTTCTCTTAATTGTAATTATATTATCCCTTTCGCTTTTTAATTGCGACAATTTCATGCTCGAATTAAAATGCAAGGGTTGAATCATCTCTTGCCAACTTCGGTGTAGAAGCTAACAGATTCTTGGCGTTATCTTCGCGTTATCTTCGCGGATTAGAGATTATTCATCTTCGTCATCGTGGTGGTTTTTAATTCGTGTCGACTCAAAACGTCCGGAAGACGCTGAATCCGTCCCAAGACAAATGGTACCGTAGTGAGTCTCTCGCGATACATATTCATCTCAACCGAAGATGCCCGACTCGGCGGCGCCGCCACCACAGCCGCCGCTCTCGCCTCAACTTTTATTCGCTCTCCATACTCTATTACGTAGCGAACTTATCTCGGGGATGCATATTTCGCAGCTCGTAAAGTGGTTCGGAGGTGGTCGTCGGCCCTTCGTCTTCTAAACAGCTGTCGTCAATTTTCATTTTACTTTCGTGGCCGGAAATTATTTCGGAAGGCTTCATTATTCGCGATGCAAATGTAAGTTCTACGCTGAAGGTAGAAAACGAATTAAAATTGTACACTGAAGAGGGGAAAAACCGCAAGAATTAAAAGTAATTCGATTTTGCGATTAACGTAGAGACGTTGTTAACAGACATTTGACTTTACGTACGAATGTTAATGGTGATACTACATTGTTTGATATATTTAGTAAATTTTAGATATTTTTAAAATTCAAATAACTTATTTTTATAATATTTTGTAGCATTATAACTAAACTTATAATGGCGCAATTCACTTTCATACATATTTCTGTTCAGCAAATTTGAATAGTATGTTTGTGAAAGTAAATGGGAATAACGTTGTTCGCGTAGCTACTTTATTTGCAGGTTTATACCTCGGGGCGCGCGATGACAGCTATGACTATCAGCACCAAGGCAAGTAATCGACCTTGCTGACGTGTTATGTATAGGGTACGAGTCATTGGGTGTGTTCTCGATACGTTGAAGGATCTTGATGCAACGGGAAGTCAATCTACCGCGACTATCACGCTTCGCCACGTAATACACGTAAACGTGAATCGTTGTATCGATTAGATTACCTCGAAATTCTATCCAATATTAATTACATCCACATAATTAAGGAGTAAATTATGATACAGATAATGTCAAAACGCAATAACAGTTAAATTAATTTTGTTAGACGCCTGATTTTAAGTGATAGATATAATTATTTATTTGAATGTTTGCATGTTTAGGCATTTGAATTTATAACTAAAATATTTATGCTCTACTATTTTTGCTTAATTATTTATGCTCTAAATATAATATTATACATTTCTTCGAGATATGTGCAAAGTATATGAGTTAAGTTATAGTAGTGCATGCTTAGTAGTAAAAGGAGCGATAAAAAAATATTGATGCTGTACCGATCGAGAGAAATGTACAAAGGTGTCTGAAAGGTACATAAAACGTCGCCGAGGGCACTTCTTTCACTTGAAATGCTCGAAACGCGGATAAACAGGATGACAAGAAGAAGAAAAAAAATAAGGCGTTGCTAGGGGTGACACTCGCATTTGCAACACGCTATAATTATTTAACTGAACGAATCTTCTACCCATTCATTGGACGGTTGTGCGCGAGAGTTCTCCCTGTTGCGAAAAGTACTCTTCCTCGTGATAAATTCTCGACGTAATTGAGCGCTGAGGGAGAACGAAAAAGTTTGGACGGACATGTCAGTATTTTCCTACAGTCTTGCCGTTGAAAATGTTTTAAGCGAGAGAAGCGTTCAACGCATCAGTTGTCTTTCGTATTTTTGTAGTTTATTTAAATCAACGCAAACAATTCCTTTTTATGTCATATCGTATTATCATATAAATTTTTTAAATCGAAATACCATAATCATTGAAACCTTGAACTTTGAGGCTTTTTTACGTTTAGGCATATAATCGAAAAGATATAAATATATTATGATACATGCGTTACATCGAAATATGGATATCGGAAAATATTCCAGTAGTAAACTTTTTCTAGGCCATCAAGTAGAGATAAAGTAAACATACGTCAACGACGGAAGAGAGAAACGGAATTTTCTGACCTAGTATATACATATTTTACTGTTATATACATATTCTCTTAGAGATTTCTAAGAATATTTGTTTAATATTATGGCCAAATCCCCGGTTGACTTATAATTCTTGCGTCAAAATGTTCTATAGTCTATCAGCTTTTATTTGTAATGCTATTATTTTGCACCACGGAAAAATATTTAATCGGCGTTTTATAGTTAGGGTCGAGATTGCCTTCAGGTTTATGTCAGGAGACGTCTGTTTAATTTTACAACGGGTTGTACATTCTTGGCGTAATTGGAAAGCCGAGGGTAAACGTAAATGAAAATCTCGCGCGAATAGACGAGAAAAAGGCGAAAAGATTAGTTTACTTAAAGATTCTATAGAAACAAAATAACAGCTTGGCACTTCGTGCTTGTTCGATAAATAATAATAGCAGAAATAAATCCTTTATTTTTAATCATTGATTTTTGCAGTGGCAGAAGAGATATCGAAAATTTATTCAATCACATATTAAAATAAATATCTAATATTATATGAAATGTGATGTTATTGATAACAGAATTAAATATTATCGTGTTTTCTACGCGCGAAATATTTTATTTCTATATTAGCATAGCACATTACTATAAATGAAAAATTTGTACAGTCGACAATCGAATGATAATTATGACGCTTCTGTTATGGTCAATATAAAGTGGCACATAGCGAATCCAATTGTCCAAACCGACGATTTAGAAACAGATACGTCCCGATGCCAGCTGGATAGACACAATGTACGGATACATGGATGGTTGCTCAGGAATGATGTAATTGCACCGGCAAACGAAAGTTACGCGACTTGACTCGTGCGCGGTGCATCGCTTTCGCGTCGAGAAAAACGTCCTTTTCACAATTGCTTTTATATTTCTAAGTCTTTATTGAATTTTAAAGTATATCAGGAGATCGGAAGGGAAGACATATCGCGACATGTATTATTGACAGAAATTCCGAAAGCCAGAAGTTATCGGGTTCTGTATATAAAATGAGAAACAGAGTTTCGCGCACATTGATACAGACAGAATTTTTATAATTTAATGCAGAATACACTCGAACTTCTGCACGCATCGAGAATGAGAAAACGTGACTTTTTGAATTTAAATTTTTCATACGTCATGTTATTCGCGCCGGGCCGCATAAAGTTTTGTCGTAAATTGCGACGTGTTTTAACGGTGGAAGAGTTAGCGTGCGCAAATTAAGTTTAGATATTAGTATACGAGTCAGTTGGTATTTCATTGTAGATTTTAGATAGGTGCATGCTAATGGAAAGTTCTAATTCACTTTCGACATCTGAAATCTTATCTCGCTTAACCCGAAAAACTACGAGCAGATGTATCGTGTATACTGTTTGATCAATGAAGGGGCATTGTACGTTTAATTCACGTAGTGAAACAACCGACTGAACGCCTTTCGTGATCGATAACATTTGTTTTGGCGCTTCTGTAACGTAGCAACGTAGAAACACAGTCGATACTTGAAGTCATTGGACTTGGATTACTTCTAAGATATAAAGTACACAATGTAGAAAATTAAATACATATGTATAATAAGTTCAAATTTATTATTAATCACGTATACATGTTCTACTCTATTTTAGAAAGATAATTGAAAGGTTTCTTCTATAAAAACTAAACAAGTTTATTATAAAAGTCTTGCGACACCAAATTACTCTTTATCAGTAGTGTTATATCGTAAACAATTTTGTTCCGACAAGAATAAAAAAAAGCACGGAAAATATAAGTATAAATAAATATATATTGTATATATGTATAAGTTCTACAAGAATCAAAAAACAAGTCTACGGTTTTATCGTTATTTATGTTAAAAAAGAGGGTAAATGTAAAATATAAAATAAATGGATAGATGTAAAATTTCCGTAAGATCTGAACAAGTCTAGAGGTTTTTTTTAGAAATAAATCTTTAACATATTAATCAAAGTCTAAAACTTGGTTCTTATATCTATTACATGTCTAGAGAAAAATTCCGATATTCATATAATGAATGATTTGAGAAGATTTTTGCTGTTTTTAAATTTATTTTTTTAGAGTTGTTTGATTTTTGTAGGAAACCTTCAATTTACCCTTAAATAAACATGTAGGGAAATAGATTATTTTATTTCGCGAACAAAATCTAAAGTTGTTCTTTCCTTACAGTATTGTTAATGTTAAATTTGGAATAGGATTATTTTTTATAATTATATCTGCATACATATTTAAATTTTTGTGACATTTATTATTATCCAGTCTACAAAATGACAGACGAATAAGGTCTTGATGTGCGCGTTACGTTTTGCGAGAAAATGTGAAAATCGAAGCGACAGTTGTACCTTCCGATGCATCATAAAATATATCCTTAACATCAACGAACACGATACCGTGCGAAAGTCAATTTTCCACAAGTCGAGTGAGATTTAAATCAAAGACAGAATTATCCCCCGAGAATCGATGCACCCAGGTGAATTGCACAGGCGTTTCTCTCTTCGAAGGGACATAGGGGAGTTCGAATCGCGTCTGGGAACGGCTTTATGTCGATCGAGGTACACATTCGAGGAGATTCACGAGTTGGCGGAAACGATTGTCGATACTAGTACGTGTACCTTTTAAAAAATGATTTCTTTTTCTTTTTGTATTGATTCGTGATTACGTGTTTCGACGAAGCTGTGCGGTTAAATGCACTCGTTATTTCTGTTATTTAAACTCGTCAATTTTTAAAAGAAATTGGATATTGACAAGTATCGTAATTTATTTCATCAAGAAATGAAATGATCAATTGGAGTGCTTCGGTTTGATTCGTTCGCTCGAGAATTCGCGCGTGGGTTTTCCCGTGCCACTCGACGATGTAGATAAGTACAAAGTTACAAGCGTGCGTGGTGCATCTCTTTCTCCTTCCTGGGCCGTGAGAAGGGTTATAAGTAGGACTCTAAGAGTCATAAATGGGAGCGGAACCGAGCTCTCGAGAGGCCTCCATTGCATGGCCAATGCCTCCGAGGTGGAAATAGTCATGGTTGTAGAGCGAGATGGTAGAGAGCGCGCCATTGATCACCCGTTCAAGTCGCATATAATCGACACCGGGAAGAATCGACCGACTTACGATCATTTAAATACAAAGCTGCATTTATCAAATTATTGTGACTAAAAAGCCATGTTGTGGAAACTATCCTTTCTATTATACGAAGAGCGCGTATTAAATAGAAACTTATACTGATAGGAAAATGTGTTGTATTTGTGTCTACGTATAATTATATAATAGAAAAATTATAGTTAGAAATATCTTTTTTTTATAGTGAGTATTATTATAATCTTAGTAATAATAATCATGTGCTGTATTTTAAAGCTATATATATAATTTATAGTGCAATTTTTTCGTCGTTTTTCTCTCTCTCTCTCTCTCTCTCTTCGAGTCATTATAAATAGTTATTATTTACTAATATTACTAATATTAATGCAGTTACTATAAAAATTATATTCCTGACTATAATTTAGTATACAATTATAGTCGCAAATATCGCATATTTTTTTTATCAGTGTAGTTACGTAGACTTGCTTTTTACTTAAAATATTCTACTTAACTAAAACGAAATTTTATCTATAATTGATTCCCATATAAAAACCAAATGCGTCCATTTTCAAAGAAATCTGGGTCACCAAAATCGTTCTTTATTAGTAGCGTCACATCATGAACAATTTTGTTCCGGCAAGAGTTAAACAGAAAACGAGAAATATAAATCTAAATAAAGATAATAAATATAAAATTGCCATAAACAAGGCCAACGGTTTTTTCCCTGGCATCCTCAAAAGGTTAATCAAACATCATTCGAATAAAAATGATCTTTATAATAAGCGGTTTAAAGATTTTTTTTTATTTCTTTAAAATGTCATCTTTTGGACTTGTTTGGTTTTTATAGGAGATCCTCTTTTCGATTGCATTTTTTAAACTTTAACTTTATTAAACTCATTTTTACTTCCAATCAGAAAGCATTAAAACAATCAAAGTAATTGCAGTTTTTTTCTTATTAGGTTGTCTTAAGCATTGAATTTAAATTTTGAACTTTTAATTAAAAAACTGAGTTAATTAAAACTCATCGAGAGAAGTTTCTCGAAATTCGATGAGAGACTATTGTTGCAACCGTCGACTGACGTTATCCCGAAATGTTGATCGTGTGAATTTATACGCTAAGCGCGTACTGGAAAATTTCTTGCCTAAAGTATTCGAAGAGGGGCGTGGATTCTTTAGCGGTGAACCTAGGAAATTCGTTCTCGACGAAGAGAGGACATAGTCAGGTGTTGGGGCGAGCGTCATGAATACAAATCCGAATACAAATACCGAGAGTTGTATAGCCGGACGGATATAGCAGCCGACGACTTCCTGCAGCTGAAACGCGGCTCTCCCATCCGCCTACGGAAGGAAGGGCTTTCCATCGAACTCGTTAGCGCGTCAACGATCAACGGCGACGTCGCGTTATCTGTGTAATACGATCACAACACAAATACGGCTGATCCCGTTTCTCGGTAACCTTTGACGAAGAGATTCCACGCATTACCATAGTATAGCACCGCCGCTTCGCCGTCGTTAGCAGCAGAGAAATCTCTCGCGGGAAAAGCGGATCAATCAGTTCTTTTCAAACGATTCTTTTTCATTCGAGAGCAACTCCACGAAATAGCGAGGCGATAACTCGACGACAATGATCCCGTAAACCCATTTACCTTGATGCGCATAATTTACGAAAGTAATTCGCGCTCACCGTCAGAATTTTCTCTCTCATGAGCGATTTTTTTAAACATTACCTATATGTGCGCAATGCACGTATTTTCGGCAGGAAAAAGAAGTAAAAGTTAGCGACTAGAAATTTATACTTGGAAATTTTCACCTAGAACGTAACTAATGACCTAAAGAGTAATTACTGAAACAAGTTGTGAATTAAAGCCCCGCGAAAAATTAGAATCTCTAATTGGATTTTTGTAAGAAAGGTGTCACTTCCGAATTTCATTAAGAATTTACATTCCCGTTATAAATTTCACTCGAAAAATATATTCGCATTATATCTCGAATAAAAGTGTCCACCCACATATTATGCGTGTACGATTTGCATGTATGTATACGTAATCTCTTTAAACGATCGCCGATTTCGCGCCGATGTCGGCATCGCGAATTTGCGATTGCGTGCTTTCGATCTCGGTTGCTGTCGTCGTAGTCGTTTGCGACGATGATGGATGCGCGATTCGCTCGCTTACCTCGCGCCGAAACGCTGACGACGCGCCTCTCGGCCGCGGCGCGGTGATTTATCGCGCGAAGGCTGCCAGAGGAGGCGACGACGTTTTAAAAATGCACGCGAAGTTCCCCTTTCGCGCGCGAGATTTCCGCCGTAATTCCGCACTTCCGCGTCCGTCGAGCGCCGTCGTGTGTTGTTGCTGCGCGTCGTCGTTTAGTAATTTACGGTTTGACGGACGCATACGGCGGCGACTCGGCCCTTCACACAAGGGGCCCTTTTTATCGGGGCCCCTCGGCTCCTGTGACACTAGCCAGGTCAGCACGGCGACACGCCAGACGGCTCCGCAGGAATCCGTCTCACCGTGCGTCTCCCGACGACTCTCTGACGAGTGCAACGAAAGAACGAAAGAGAGAGCTCGGGGAGACAACAAGGCTTGCACTGTGCGCGCGCTCGGCTTCCAATTGGTCCGCTAATGGCATGTGAAACTTACGTCTTCGTGGTAATGTAGCAGCAGACGGCGATTCGCGATGCTGTTGACCCTTGCCTTCGCGGTACATTCCTCGGTTTTTGCAGATTTGTCGATTAAAACCTTTGTGCGAAACAATTCTGTATAAGAGTTATGAGGAAGAATTTAAATTTATTGGAATTTCACTGACACGATATTTTAAGGGGATGTTGGAGCGACGGTCCAGCTCGATCAGCGTCGATAATGTAGAATTAGTGCATATTGTTAACAATTGATTTTATATGTATTTCTTTTTGTTTTCGATATAAAATTTAGTTTACATATTGATATTAACACGTATCGAGTTTCAAATCTATGAAAGAAATATTATATATATAATTTTATTACGAAAATTTTGTAATGAGTTTTCGTACGTATTTCTTTTATAGATTTGGAAAATTTTTTCCAGAATTAAAATAAATATACTATTAATATCAGTCTGTAAACTGGATTTTATATGAAGAACGAAAAATATTCCAAATTTATGAAAAAAAAATAGGTACAAAGTAGCTCTTACAAAAATTATTGCTTAATCAATAATACAGTCTCCGCATCGCTCGAAAATGGTTTTATTCCTCGTGATTGTGTTATTCTTCTGTATGGAAACAGAAAAACAGTTGCAACTTTTTGAAACAATTACAGTTCTTAATTATCGTTACTCGCATCGCTATTGTGTTACAGCGTTATATCGAGTTTTAATTGTGGGGTTATCCATTTTTACGACGATTCACGAGGCTAGTTGTTTTCAAAGCACATATCAAACGCTTTTTTTTTTAACGTACCGACGTAATGGACGTAATGATACATCGATAATCCGCCCGCGGAAGTTGGAATATATGGTGGAGTACCGTCGCCATCTCGATGGGACTGTACATTACTTTTCGCGAGATAAAAACAAGCATATGCCCGTATAAAGTTTCGCTATTCTGAACCGCGTTTTATTGTGTCGGAAGAAAACATTACCTTCGGTGCAACCGCTGAAACAACGGGCGTTTGTTATTTAGAGTACGTCCGTTACTGCTTATGAGCGCGCGAATAAATGGCGGTGGTATCTGTTGCCTCGCCCCCGTAAATCCAATTCAAGAATCCGCGACTTCGTTATTAATCTCTCTCAAATTATTCCGCGACATATAATAAGTCCTTTGATCACATCGGCATAACGAGTTGCATCACAGCCACAAATGATATTACGACGTCCGAGAAATGCTTCTCACGAACTTTTATTAATTCTGTTTTTACTCTTTGTTTTTACTTTTATTAACTTTTCTGAAAGGAAAACTTTTTGTATCGTTATGTTTAAAGGTAAAGCAGTTGTAGAAAATAAAACTCATGAAACGGATGATATGATATAAAATTATATTACTGTTTTTACGCGCAGTGTAAAGACAATCTCGGCAGGTTTATTCAGCGAAAAATATTATTAATCGTGATATATGCATATTTGTCGATGATAAAAAAATATATACCATTCTGTAATAACGTTTTTTATTATCGTGTGTATCATGTGTATTTTAGATTTATTTTGTCTTTTATTTGTACAATTTATTTTTATTCTTTTTATTTGCAATATTTTTATTATTCTAATAATAGTTAAATAAAATTTTAATTCGATGCAACTTATGATCCTTTGAGAAGAGGCCAACATTGGAAAAAGAAATTCATTTTATTAAAAGCACATCATACGAGAGTTTTTCTGTTCTTTCTTTTATATTGGGATTACCTAGAGATGTGAGCGCAAGTTGCTGCATATAAAGACATTTACTTTGTTAAGTCGTGAGCTTGCTGACCCTTTAGAGAGGTTTACCTCGAAGTTTTTTGACTAACGACAAAATAAATTTGTTGTAATATACCAGATGTACAGAGGTAATCGCATAAATGCACGATGTACTGAGAAGTTGTACATATGAAGCTTGTCTTGAAAGAGCTTGAGCAATGTGATCCGTCTTATGCGTTTGTTACAAAACTTTCCGGTAATGAGTTGTTCAACTTGTGCACAAAAAAGATAGGAAATTGCGGCGGCGCATTGCGTGCAGTATTCAATTCATCAATAAATTCTCAAATAATTTTTTTGTTTGTTTATTGCGCTGTGAAAATTGTTTCTAAAGAAAATTAAATTCCACGGAGACGCATAGTCAATCCTTAAGGAAAACTATTTTTCCCTCGCTTTCTTTTGTTCGCTCAAAGAGGTGAATGCTAAAGTATGCTTTTTTTTTTAATAAAGCGCCGGCGTTTTGTATTCTGAATGCGACACGCAGAATGTTCTAAAGGAGAGCAATTCGATACAGTGCAAGAATGAATAAAACAGGTTGTGACGCGCGAAACGGTCAGTGAAAGATGCGAATTGCTTTGGAAATCTGAGTTGCATAAAGCAAAATGCTCGAAAAAAATACCAATTTTTACCGTAAAATTAGAATAAATTCTATTTGACAACATGTTAGTATTCGCAATAATTTGTTTTCCTCGCGACATCTTCATCGTCGTTCTTAACGAATTTTTCGAACTTGTTTTTAACTGAAAAAGATTTGGCATAGTCGCGTTCAAAAATATTTTATAATTGAGAGGAAGGGAGCATTAATTTTTGTTCAATTTATTCAGTGCTTTAAAAGCATGATACAAAAATGCAAAGATTTATTATCAAGGGTTATAATATACAAGTGAGTAACACGCGCGAAAGTTATCTCTTAGATTTTACAAATTTTCTCTTTGTGTTCTTATCTCTTTACGGCACAGTAGATTGTAATGGATCTTTGTATTACATCTATATAGACTTTGCAGCATGTGTGTGTGTACGGTTTTGATATCGAAAAGGTTAAGTCGCGTTTTGTGGTGGATTACTGGCTAAGAGCCAAAGTATACCTGAGAGCAACGCAAAGCAGCAGCAGCCTCGATTTTCTTGATCCCTTGCTTCATTTTTATGAAGCTCGGTTCTTTGACAGCGACGTGGCGGAATAGCGCCTTTGCCCGATTTCCCTGGTTGGAGTCTCGGAATTCGTTTTATCTGCGATACGCGCGCTTTAAAATATTCCTTCGTTAAATCGCGAAACCGAGCCTCGACCGAAATATCAGGGCGGCTGGGCGGCAACTTAAATCTTCTTTTGATGAACGTCGGAAAAAATATACAGTAGCGCGCTGACAAGCTCGACAGATTATTTATGAAATACGACTGTGTTTAATCTTGCGCAAAATCTAACTGATTAACTTTTTACGTTTCTACAGATCATTTATAATCTTTTTGAAAAACATCTCTGCGAAGTATAAAAACGAAAGTCGTAAACCATCCGTATTGTTTAATTTAGTTGCAAGTAACCCTAGAAGTATTTTCTTTCAATTTAAAAAGATAGCGACTTAATATTTAAAAATTATCTGACAAATTGTCTTAAAATCTTGGAAACATTTCCCTTAAATTAACTGAAACGTACAATTTAAAAATTCAAGAGGTCAAATTTTGTTTTAATGACTTTTCTTAAGCTTTCATTACTAATAAGTATAATTTAGAAAAGTCAGCTAGGAAATTATATTTTTTTAACAGAGATGGTAGAAGATAACATTGTCAAACATTTCTTCCTCTTTTTAAAAGATATTACCTTTAATTTTAAAAAATGTTTTATATTCTCAAAATTTCTCATTACATTATGCAATATTTAAAAATATATTCTAATATTTGACATTCGACTATACAACAAAATTTAAGAAGAAAAAGAATGTTGCCAATCAACTTACAATTAAACATAAAAATTATATATGAGTATATAAACGTTATTCATTTTGATATATTCTCTCAGAGAAAATCGGCAATCATTTATATAAATATAATTATACTTTGTCATGTAAAGCTTGCATGTACGCTAAATTACATCTCTAAGACGTAAATCAAGACAGTAGTTTGAAGGCTTTTTTTTCCTGAGCATAGGGCATGCGAAAGCCGACGCTGCGTCGCGACGCAGGATGGATTTAATCATATGCGAGACAACAGGCGACCTCGCGCTTACCGGCGCCACGACGTGGAGAGGATTGGCCTTAATAGCAAGACGCTTATACGCTTAACACGCTTGCTGAGGTCGTGCTCGTGAATAATCTCAGTATCGACACGTGAGCGGGCGGTTATCGACCACGAATTTAAGCACGAGATTTTTCAGGAAGTATCGAGTATCTCGTATCGTGCCTATCGCATTGATCGCTATCATTTGTTCGTTTAGAACAGCTAGATTATTGTTACATTGAAAGCTCGGGGAATGGAAATGTTTTTGAAGAATGCAGAATGCATGGTCGACAATTTTTGTTTGTTTTCATTCAAATAGAAGATGATGCGTAGTATAGAGAAACAGCATAATGATCAACTTGTTATAACTTATAAAAATAGACGTGATAAATGTGTTTTATACATCGGAGTAATATATAGAGCCGTTGATGATTTCTTTTTTTTTTTCTTCGGTAATTTGTCCTCGAAGTTTAAGTTGTAGCGGATACGAAGTTCATTTTCTACCAGTATGGATCTACGCGTGGAAAAGTGCAGAGTACGACGGTAATTTGTGCTTCCCGGGAAATATATTGGGTCCTTTTGCCGGCAGTATGCTAGCGTACGGGAAATAAAGTGAGGACGCGTACTGAAAGGCAACTTCATGCATTTAAATGCGCTCCGAGGGTTTAGAGCGCACTGAAAATTAGTGGTTAAATTGAAGATCGTTAGAGTTTTACTCTAGCAAAAGCGTGAAGATTAAATAGAAGCACGTTATATTCTCCATGAGGATTCAACTCTCATATTGCCGGTTGCATGGAATACTAACTTTCTTATTTATTACATAAAAAATTACTTGAAAAATTGCACGAATAAAATCACAACATAACATATTTTTGTCGTGTAATTTTTGAGAGAGATTTATCTACATACGAATATATAGAAGAATATTTATCTCGTAAGTTTTAAACATTCTTATTAATTTATAATGAAAAAAATCTGAATTTTAAAATATTTCTATATATTATCTGTATTTCAAATAAATATATAAAATAATTAATTAAAAATTTAAATTTAGCTATTAACAATGTAACAAAATAAGTGTATTTATGTGAGATAAAATAATATTTCTTTCCTCTGTAATCTCTCGCGAGGGAGAAATATTCGTTTAAAAATTTTGCACGAAAATTCTGTACTTATTCACTTTATTTTCTCGGTGGGAAAAAAGAAAATTATCCGATTAAGATTAAAACTTCTGAAACATCTTGCCTTACGTTATTTCGAGATAGAAACCGAAATATCTAGTAGACTGCTATTAAACTCAATAAATGTGACGGTGGATTATCGCGCGGCTGATCCGTCGCTAACCAAAATTTCATTTCGACGGCGGCATATATATATATATACATATATGTAACAGTATCAATCCGCGCGCACGTCAGTTCGTGTTTATAATTAAATTTCGCACGTGTACCATCTTCTGTTGTTGTTGTAACCGCACGGACGCGTGCGACGTAGCGGTAGCTCTCTCATTCGAGTCGCCAAATGAACTCGTTGGACGGTATAGATGTACACGTGTGTACAGATAGGATACATCAGCACGTGTGCGCTGATAAATTGCACCCGCGTTTGGCGTTGTCGAAATTTCATATGCGGCAAAAACTGCTGTCGTATCGGTAGCTGAAACCGGCGGTGTCGCATTAAGGCCGCCGCGATGTACATAACGGAATGCAATTAGTGGACAAGTAGCGGCGCGAATTGTCGCTTTTATCGCGCTCTCAGCACCAGCGCGTTTGTTAAAAGCGTTCGCCTGAATTTCCATTCACTTAGCGAATTTAGGCAGAATTAATTGTTCATAACGGTCGTTTATTTGCCGGCGCCGTTTAATTATGGCGGTGCAGGAAACGAAAACGGGCCTCGATTGCTCGCGCAAAAGCGTTATCAGCTCTCAACTTTGCAACTTTGTGTGTAAGTTGAAGTGTGTAGAATAGTAAAGTATAATTTTACATTATATTTTAAATAGAAATTTTAATATACATACACATTGTGTATACAATTTATTTACTGAATACATTTTATATCTTTAAATAATTTAAATCTATAATATATTTTAATGTCGACTGGATATTTGTCGCAATGGATAACAAGTTTAAAATATTTATAGACACATGGATTGAAAGCACGTTTAGGAGACATGAAATCTTTGCCGAAACCATTTATCATCTCCGGCGTATTCGTGTCTCGTAGATTTTCGAGAAATATTGCACCGTCACCATAACGCGGGATAAAAAGTGCACCTGCGTCTTCGCATGCGGACGCATGACGCATAAGATTATGCTTGTTCAGAACGGGACTAGCTATAGAACGGCTAAGTAAATGCCCGAGTACATATGTACACATTTACATGTACAGGCGTATTAAAATAATGGCATTTACCATATTATATTCCGGAGAACGTTTTAATACCCGTATTTTTCCGCTTTTCGAGTCCGTCGAATTTATTCCACGTAGTTTGGACGTTGTCAAAGATTTTCTTTTTCAATGACTCATGTCCGAGAAGGTAGATAACCACGAACACGATACTGCGAAATCATATTTTATATGAAACGTGACCGGCTAATGTTAGAACGTTACAGTTATTTAATCACCACTAGTTTCTGAAGTTCCTTACAGAGCGTAAATTTTCTCGTAGGGAGGGAGAAATTTTCAAACGCATGTTACGCATTATAAATCACTGCTAGATATGTTGCTGAAAATGCACACATTTGATGATAAATGTCTGAAGTACTGAAGGAAATAATTAGAATAGTATTAATTCCAAATCAAATAAAATAATATCTGCACATTGTTTAAACAAATAATTTCATTATCTGTAAAAAATAATTCGTTATACAGAATGTTCTTTCTAACTTGATTATTTAGAGAGTATTAATATTTTATTAATTAGGATAGCATATTTTCATTAAATGTAGTTTATGAAAAACGATTTCAATCATATAGGATATGTTGATTTTAAAACGAATTTAAATAGTAAAAAAAATATAAGAATAAGGTTAACATATCTTATGTAATTAAATTTGGGTTTTTTTTTAACTAAATTGTATTACTACGTTAATGAAAATATGCTATTCCATTAGAAAAATATTGAACTTGATATCTCGGAAAGAAATAAGCATGAAAAACATTATAAGATATACTTTTTTGAAATTAATAGTTTTTGCTTTTGTATTTTTTTATATCATTAAAAACACAACAGAATTATTCTAAATGATTGAGTTATAAGAAACAGTTTCTATATAAGACTAATAATAGTAGTGTGTACAGATGTATCATAAGCTTGTAACTAAGAGTTTTTATTTTAGTTTTTTTTTTAAATATAAAATGTGGCAAAGATTACATTTATTCGAGATAATTGATATTTATATGTAATTGATTTATCTTATGATAATTTCGTAAATTTTTTGACGCGACTATTGCACAACGAGTATCTTTTGTTGCATAAAATATTACAGCCACGTACGTTGGACTTCGGAAGAATTGACACGGATTTTTAATTTTTTGCAAGAGATAAAAAGCGGCATTTAAATTCTGATCGTGTAATGTCGATGTTAATGCTGCCGTGTGTTTTATGTATTTGCAATAAAATTTCTGAGCATTTGGAGATTTAACTTTATATTATATTATATGAGGAGATTGTTACGAATCGATCATATTTTATAATATAATTTAATTGTGAGAGATAAATTTTTAACATAAATTTTTAAGATTATTGTAAAATTAATTTTATGATTACTTTTATTCTTTTAATAGTATGTGTGTGATTTTTTTTCTATTGGGTGAGAACTCTATAGATTTAGTCTTCTCTGTGGTCGTATATTCGAAATACGCTGAGATGCTATTATGTGATTTTGGAAGTTAGCATCTCATTTATAAAAATTTAATTAAAATACGTAATTCAACGGAACTATTGTTGAAACCTATCAAGAACTGTAGAACTATGCTGGATGCAAGTAATTCTGCAGTATTTTTATGAGATGCTAAACTTTGAGATGCTAACTTCACACACGTCAATTTGCTCCATATGACATAATTTTGATGGTAAATAATCGATAGTGTTTGGAGAAACAATGCAAATATTGCTCTGGGACTGGTTTGAGAAATCGCGCACGTTTTTCCCGTTGCAGCAACTCTGTAACAAGAAAGTCCACTTATTAATAAATAAGTGAATTGCTGAAGGTTTACTGGTAAAAGTAGAAAACTGTAGCGATAAAAATTGCAACACACCCAGTGGATAATGTCTGCCGGGCATGTATGCATGAATGGTACACGGTGCATCATCGACAATGCGTCGACGATGGTGGAATGCAACTGCACAGATCGCTGCGGAATGCGGTTGTTCGGGGTGGCGGTATTCTCTGCATGGGAATACGAAGATCGAACCGCAACAACATTATTTCGCGCGTTGTGAAGTTCTGTTGGTAGACTTTTTTTTTCTGAGGTGGAAAAAGTTTGTTGCGTAAACAGGGTATATGAAATTAATATAAAAAGATGTGGAGTAAACTCAGGTATGATGGTTATAGTTTTTTAAAATGCAAAAAAAAACTTATTTTTATTATTTTGTAATATCGTTTGATGTATTACTTTACTGAAGCTTAAAGCAACACATCGATGTAGGACTATGGACATTACAGAGAAAATTCTTAATAAAAATTTTATATTATCAAAATATTGAAATATAAACATTGGTCATCTTTTGCAATTTTTTAGGAAAAAGATAGCATACATATTTATGTACTTAACATTTATAAAATAATAAAAACTTATAATTTTATATATTTAATTTTATTTCCATATATTACTATATATTTATGTAATTTTTTTTTTAAATATTTTTAATAATAAATGTTTACATAAGTTTAGTATCTACTTAAATCATCGTCAGTACTAAAAAAATCTATGATATATTAAATTTTAAATATTAGGTATACCACTTAATCCTTGTCTTAAAAAAAAAAAAAAAAAAAAAAAATTGTACGTAAATAATTACCTGGGAAAAAGTCATAGCCATTTATTTAAAAAACAGAAAAAGAAATAAAAGGTATATTCACACGTTACAATTTACATGCTTTCATTATGTGTTTAACGTTAATTGTGACAGTTCAACTGTAATTTACTCAACATTGTGGCAATTTTTAATGAACACATGAAAAACTTTGCAGGCAGTCAAAAGTAAAAACGTTCTGTAATATCCACAATATTGTTATTTCGAATAGTATATGCAAATAGACTGCAATAAATATTAATTATCTTTGAAAAGAATTACAAGAATATTATTTAGCAATTATTGGAGTCTTTGGCTATCTAGGGTATGGCCATCATACTTTAATTTACTCTACATCTACATTATTTTACTGATTTATAACACGACTTGATTTTATATTTTTCTTTTTATATAAAATTAAAGGATATGAAGTTGCGTCAATATTGCTAAAGAACTGTGATTAGAAATGTTGATACATTAATTTTATTAGTAAGAAGAATCCCTGATAATTGTGAAACTGATATAAATGTGTAGGTATCTGTTGTGAACATCTCTACGAATAACGGAGTGCAAACTCGTCCGAGTGATTTATGTTTGCTATCGATGCAACGTTTTCTCATCCTCGAGCTAGATCTAGATAATTTGCTTGTGTGCACACAATCGGGCACGATTGCCAGTACCGGCGGTTGGCCATAATTTTAGGAAAGTTCGATTATACCGCGATCGGCCGACTTCTGATCTCCGATTAAATTACACTGCTCGTGAAACTGGTACTCGTATATTTTATCGGCAACCTAGATGCCTTTTTTTCGTCGTATACTGAAGTTTTGCACTTAGCGCGGCGAATATTTCGCTGAACTTTTTATACGAATTAGGGATGGTTGCCACTTTTTCGGTTTCGTGTAAACGGCTGTAGTTTTCTGAACATGTCGAACTATATTGATGAAACGTGAGCTTTTCGAACTCATTTTACGAAGTAGGTAATGATCTGCGTGTAATAAAATGAGTCAAATATGCATTTTTGCGATAAATTATTTTTTTGTAGTAATTAATAATGAATAATGGCTGTATAAATTAATATTTCTAAAATACAAACAGACTTTATTTGTTACTTATAGATCTTTTTCTTTATAAATTTACAATTTCTCAAAATCGCTTTTTGAGCAAGCAAAAAGTTGACCTTATGTTTTATTTAAAACAGTGATGCACAGCCTCTGCGGATCGTATGACCGTGAACTGTGAGCCGCAGGTTGCACATATATATTACATAATGCGCATATGATACATTTTGTATATTATTGCGTTATGCACTACCGAAATAGACATATCGCCTACTTCTGAGAAAATAACTATTTAAAGTAATTGTTAGAAAGAGATTGGGCATTATTGATTTAAAATATATACATCTTTAAATTTATATTTCATTAATATATTAATCATATCAATATTTATATAAAATATTTATTTGTATGTATATTTAAAGCAGTTTTATATATTTATATATAACACGCACAAATACATGAAATGCATAAATATTATGTAATGAAACGTGACACGAGATAATATTTGTTTCAAAATTATTGTTACTAAATTAATGAATTAATATTTGACATATCAATATTTGATACAGAAGAATTAATCTTGATATTAAAAAAAAACATTAATAACATTAAATTGAAATTTATTGCAGCAACGCGTATGTTCAAAGCGTGTATAAAAATTTGTAACTATCGTGATTTGTTACGTTATGTCGTTAACGCGAGAATCACTTTTTTCTTCGTTACATCGACTGGATCCGCTTTAAAGTCTGCAATAAAAGCGCGGCAAATAGAAGAATTTTCACAACGGAGCGTTAGTGGCAAGTAACGCCGTCATTAATTTCGCCGTGAGTCGTGAACCGTCGTGCTTATTGCCGTACGCGCGATATACCCCGATTACCAGATTAAAATTAAAACGAAATAGGACGCATCCTGACGCCGGCCTGATTCACAGCGAGAGATAGGTCGCAAATTGCTGCACGTCCTTGGCAGGTGTACGCCCGTGAACTTTCGTCACGGCGAAACGCCTCTCCGGGAGCCATCGGGGCATTAAATTATAAATCGATGAAAGTCGATCGGTTTAGTCGGTGTATATACGAATAATTGGCACATTAAAAGTAATTAATGCATCGTCTTCGTCATCGCAAATATCGATTGTACTTATTTGTGTATAATTTATAGAAATAATGAACAGTTTTAAGTATTCTATTTCAATGAATGCGATTCATATCGAGAAGATTATTAGCTAATTAACAATTTTGTTTTTTCAATGTCCGTTGTTAAGTAATGCAGTAAGTTTAGTCTAGATAGTTGAAGCATATATGGTTTGCGATAATTTTCCAATCAAATTCCAATTTAAATATTTAAATATATAAAGTACCCTTGATTTCTGATTATGACTTTTTCAACTTACCATTGCTGATATAATTATATTTATAATTATACTTTATACATATATTATATATTAATATAATATATATATATATATATATAGATTTTTTTATTCAGTTAAAAATAAATAATTGTGAAGAATTTAACTACATTAATCATATGGATAAACTGTTTTTATAACGTTTTCATAAAAGAATAAACATTTTAATGATAATTATAATTTACGCGGAAATAATTATTTTCTTCTCTTTATTACATAATGAATATTGCAATAAAAATGCTGAAAATGTAAAAATATTCGCGAGCAACATGTAATAACAAAAAGTTAGACTAGCGGTAAATTTTTAGAGAAAAATCTATACTATTGTAAATTTTCTTTGTCAATGTACATTTACACAGTTCATTACAAGGGCTCAACGAATTATGTCACGTGTTCTTTGTAGCATGTGAAACACAAGACGTAAACCCAGTAGAGTGTCAGATTTATGGCTAAAATAAATCGTTCTGTTTGCCATTTCGGGTTTCTTTGGAAAGATTTACTGTGCCTGAATTTTCGCATGACCATATCCTCTTCGGTATTGTACAAGCTCAATCGTGTACTCTGCATAAAAAAAAATTTTCATACTATGATCCGATTTTATAAAACCGATATCATCGCTTTTTAACGAAATAGCGATTAATGAACGGATTGTGAGTATAATTATTTCAGCAAGGATATTTCGCAATAATTTTAATGATGTAAAATGTCTAAACTACAAGATACAAAAAAAGAGATCAGAAAATATTAGATTAGATGCCAGTGAAAAAAATTTGTACTTGTTGTAAAAAAATAAGATATACATTTTCCCCAACGCGCTAATAAAGCTGATGTGGGATTTTAAAACTCTGAAATAAAAATGCAGCTAAATTCTCATTCCAGCTTGCAATTATGGTTATTTATCAACCTGTCGTACCGATTCATTAGTGGTTGCAGTAAGTACAGGTTCTTTACGAAATTACATAAACTGGAGGGTTATAATAATTTAAGCGACTTAATCAAATACAGTAATCTTGACTGCATCAAATTGCAACAATCCAAATTATAGTTATTACTAATAATAAACTATATATGTGTATACACACACGTATGAGTAGGTAAATATGTATAATTAATTTAAAAAAGAATTTTATGTTTGAAGTTTAATTTTATAAAAATAATTATATTTAAAATTGCATTGAACATTGGTTTTCTAAATGATTTAGGAAGCTATTTAAAGCAATTGTCGAATTCCAAAGCTCTTAAGATTGACAATCAGGTAAATGTTAAGATCATCTTTATCTGCAATTTTCGTTGCCCGTTCACTTTCTGAGAATTTGAATGTATGCCTATTAAGAGGCTGTAACGTAAGTTGATTTCTTGAGTGGAAATGAGAATTCCGATGCCAGAAATCTCACGCAGTCAAGATTTTTATTCGGTGGTACGATAACCCGTGACTCAACAGAATGGCACGAAAACGAAATACGTCATTCTTAGACGCACACGGCGGGGGGTCTCTGCGTGATCCTAAGATATTGTTATTATCATGTTTTTCTTTTGCACTTACTGAACAGACAAATCGTTTTAGGTATTTTGTTAACTCTCCAAAATATATGTTACTTTTATATTATGTTAAAATATATTTCAAAAAATTAAGTATTATTAATAAATTATTTTATATTTCTCTATATTTTTTATATATTCTAATTTAATTTTAAATACTATTTCTTAAGCGCAAAAAGTTATTTTTTCATTTTTTTAGATATTTTTTAAGACATATATATCAATAGGAAAGATTATTACTGGAGAAATAATTCCCAGTTGGGAATTATTTTATATAAATGTGTTAGCTGTGAAATCAGAACAGTATATAATATCTAAATTAAAATCCACATTGTTTGAAACTATTTTAATACTATGTTCTATACCCTATTCTAACAATATTATACAATGTAAATATTATTATACGAAAGTAGCTGTGCTTTTAACAAATGGTAGATCTTAAATTTTATAAACGAAAAAATTATTTAAAAGAAAAAATATAAAATTCATGAATCGTACTGCAGCATTTTTCATTATTTTTGCGAATATATATTTCAGTAAGTACATTTAGTTATTTGTGGTGAATTGGATATTGTAAATTATATCAAATATATGAAAAGATATTAAATTACATCAAATTACGTCAGTGCATTCTTTAAATATTAATAATATTTAAAGCTTTTGCATAAAATGCTTGTTTTTCAAGCAAAGGCACGTATGATGTTAAATAAGTAAAGATTAAAGGATTTAAGCATTTTAAATTAAATTTTGGGATAAAAAAATTTTAATTTTTAGTCATTTAATGTCAAAAATTGTAATTGTAAAAAATTTAATGTTTAAATAAACTTTAAACTTTTAAACCAAAAGAAAGCTCGAGAAACATGATGTCGAAATGATAACATTTATTCCATTTTTTTAAAAATTAACGTTTATAGCATTCATTAATTTAAGTAATGCAACTTTAGCAGAATATATAATAAATATAAATTAAAAAAAGAATTATTATAGTATTTATATACATTATTCGTGTGTTTCAAAGCTTCGGATGGATGTTCACCCTATTACGTCATTGACTTCTGGCCTAATATCCTGTACTCTCGATCATATCCCGATTACAGATGAGAATAACAAACATTGTAGAAAAAGATGTAGAAAACAGGAAAAATATCCGGAAGTCGCATCATGAATAGAGATGCAGAAACGAATTGGCCCCGAAGGGTGGTGCTTTCGTGCTCCCGTAGATAACGTCGCGTATATTCAAACGCACTCCCGTGTTCGTTCAATTATCAGGAAGTGGAAGCCAGAGAAGACGACGGGTTGTGTTGGTGGTTGGGCTGCGTTCGTTGCTGCACGCGATCCTGCACGTAGCCGCCGCTTTGGCATTCTCGCCTGCAGTACATAAGGCGGAACGTATTATCTATTGTAATCGCGTTTCGCGAATTTCCACCCTCGAATCCGACGATGGGCGTCGGGGATAGGATGAGCCGTCGAGGGAAGCGGCGATTTATTTAGAGCAGATAAGAGTAGCGTCTGATTCCGCGCTATTCCGTATGGCAGATTTACCGCAACCCTCAACCACATCTTATACACGGTATAACAGCATGCCTAGCATGCGAGCGCGCATTTGTAGTGACTGCGGTTCGCCGAGTTGTTTTATTAAAGTTTTTGATTGATTCGCCTCCGTCGCTACACGTTATAATCGCGCAAGTGTCTTCTTCAATATTCGTACATGTATATTCATGCTCAAACGTACGAAATTTTATAATTGCATCGACGTTTCTTTTCTTCAATGTGTAATTGGTATCGAATTATATCTGGAATTTTATTCATAGTTTTCCATCCGTGATATGCAAGTAATAAACTTAAATTTAGTTTTTTTTGAACATTTAAATCTGCGGATATTTAAGAAAATCGAAAAATTGTTATATAAAAAATAAATAACTCAATTTAGATATGATCTTATAATTAAAATAGATTCTACAAATTACAGTTATCTCATTTTTTTCTTTAACTCAAAATTTGATGATTACGTTTTCAAAATTAAATATAATACATTTTAATCACGATTTTCCGTTTTTGAAGACCATTTTCCTATCTCCAAGCCAATCCGAAATCGCCATCGCCGATGCATCGCGTGTACATCGTCGTTGTCGCGACTGAGAATAACATTGAGACGATAATCGAGTCGATATAGCCACGAAATGTTACTCATCGTGCTGACGCAACTGCCGATGTCAAGGCAACACTCGATGCTATCGAAGGACCCGCTCTATGCTAATATAATAAACGAACTGTTCGCGTAACGTTACGAGATGCTGTGCAGTTGGCGATCGACGGTGCTTAATCATGTAAAGGAATCTCGCGACAAAGGAATTACAAAATAGAATCCCGTCTCGCTTGCTGTATTTTTATTACAAACTTCCGTGATTTTGTTCCGCATAGACAAACTCCAATTTTTGGCTGAGTTAAATTGATATATGAAACATCTCTTATATTCTTTTTAAAAATATGAGGTCAAATGTAAACCAGTTAATCCAAAATTTGTTACTACGCGGACCTAGATTTCACAGACGACATCGATTTGTTCTCTTAACAACAGGGATTTAATCTTGTTCAAGCCGCGATCAGTCAAACGCCGGAATACATTACGGAGTACCATTTCGATAGAATCTGTCATAAATCTCGTTAAGCTCATCATCCCTTGCTATGTGAACGCGCATTTGGACGCGTAATAAACGCTTACGCCCACTCGAGTTTTAATCGCGGCAAATCGATGAAGTTTTTACCGTGGTGCAAAGCGTTCGGTAATTTCAACCTGTCGAGCTAATTTTCGTTACAACGTTTAATGTAGCTCTGACACGAACCAGCGTGTGCTACATTGCAATTTTGCCACTACTTCATTAGTTTTCCGTTAATGCATTATCCATATATTTAAACACATCACCGATTATATTATCCCCATTATTATTATCTCGGTTCTTTTATTTCGTAATTATTAATGTAATTAATTATATGCATACGTTGTAATCTTTAATCTGTTTAAATTAACGCGTTAAAACAAATGACAGCAAATCGCACTTTTATGTCACACAACGATAGGCAGATTGTGGAAATATATTGTGCATTATAAATTAACGAAAATTTTGCAATAATTGCGATAAGATGATACGATAGTATCATCACTATTTTGTCGGAAATAAAATTTTTAAATAATATATTTGTCAAAAGCTAGACAAACTTGACATAAATATTTTACAATTATTTAAAAACCATTCGATTCTGTATTTAAAATTTTGCCAAGATGAAATATTTCATGTTCCAATTATAATTCTAAGTTATAACTGAGGAATAATTATGTATTTTTGTAATAATAGATTAATTGTATTTTTAAATTTTTCATACACAATACAGTTAAAATATTCTTTTCAATCATTAAATAATTTCTTTTCAAATTTGATTTTGGAAATATACCACTAAAATTTGTCATACAGTTTCGCAAAAATACTATTTTAAAACTAATTGCGCAAACAGTTATTAATATTCTATAAAAGATTAATGCTTTTTTATATTTATTTTTATATCTATATAATTGTGCAGAATACAAATTTTTATGCAAAATTTTATGTAGTTTTAGAAATGTTTTATCGAAGAAAGAACTGATTTGACCAAAGATAAAAAATGTCTCTTTCTCGATTATTCCATGCTATTTTCCATTATTCCACAAAATCCATAAGCGAGAAATATTCACGGCGAATTGAATCCGAGTGATTTATCATGTACAGTTTGTTAAACTTTATTTGTCTATCCGCTTACGGGGAAACTTCCGAAGTTATCGTCCAATCCGAGCCTTGATTACGTCAATCTGCGCGTTGTCACATGCCCGAGTTTCTCACGCAACTCCGGCCGGACTTCTCGCCGAAATATTTGCGAGAATCACAAGGTCGGAACGAGAGAACTGGATTAGGGAAGAAATACAGGATCTGGGTCAGAACCCCTTTTATTCGGTCCTTTTCTTGGCTCTTCTCTCGCGGTCGAGTCTTCTCGTCATCCTCTCCCCGCCCCTCGCTTCTCATTCTCACCATCATTCCGAACCGTCTGCGATATCTTTTCCGGATCCTTTCGCCGAAGTCCCATTACAATGCATAATGATGCATCGCCAGCTACCGAAGAATGCTGGCAATGCTGGAATGAATGTATCCTCAAATCGTTTCATGGAAAAGACGAGATACAGCGGCTCAGATCACTAGAATAGACCAAGACACGGTCAGTTGAATGGGTACTGAAAGACGAAAAACCAAACGATCTCAAGAGTTGCGCTATACTGTTCCGCACTTTAGAATCGATTCTCACTTAGAAGTCTCCCAGAATAGTTGAAACATTTTCAGCTGAAATTCTAGCAGTGCAGTTTCCATTTAATTTGAACAAATCAGCAATATTTTTCACGAGGGTTTGTGCGAAGATACGTATAGTTTTATTCGTGATATGTTTTATTCGATAAAATATAATTCATATTAATGCACACGGGGTATATTTAACCTGAACACATTTTGTAAGCTCGAGTAATTAATTTTTATGCAGCTGCGTCTCCTTTTCGCTTCCTTTTTCTTTTTAAGTATTGAATGAGCTCATCTTAAACTCATTTCGACGTAAATTTCAATATACTGGAGTGACAGAAAGAGCGATGGGAAGAAAAAGAAAGAGAGGACGCATCTCTTTGAGCCGCAAGAAATTGCTTGCGTGTAAACAGGAAACGCAATTTTCTATCTCGCACATATTTTTTTTGTAATAATTTTGTTATCAGTCATAACTTCTGACGCTCGCGCACGACGTCGCGATATCGACACCTGTGCTCGTGTATACACGTGAGTGACTTTTGCACACGTTTCACGTGCCGTCTGGTCACGCGTCATAATTTAAAACGATCGGAACACTCAGTGAATTTGCGAGGAAACTTGAAGAGAAACGACCGCACGATTTGCCTTTACGTCAAATCATGACAATTTACGTTTTGATTGTAATTTAATTATTACGAAAACCTCAAATTTGCATCTATGATTAATCATATGATTAATCGTTATTCCAAACTATTAGTCATACGCATAATTAAGTACTCCGATATACCATATTTGTTGCTAACATTGATTATGTAATTTTATTTGTGCTATTATATTGTTTTTTTTTTTTAAATCGATCATATGGGGATGTAAAAATTTGTAAAAATAGCAGCGAAATTGCGATTCAACTCACAGCACTAAACAACGCGATATGAATAAATGAACGACTTTTATTTGTTGTGCTGATGACAATCTTTTGAACTTTGCTTCGGTAGCATTCAAACCGCGATGCGGTTTTTAGTAAAGTCTCGCGGTTAGGGTGGTATCGATGTGCCACAGATATACTTGTGTAGCTCCGGGCGAAGTTTCGAATATAACGTTTACCCGCGATCGGAGAAGTTCAAGCCCGACGTGAGCCAGAGATGTTTACGCGGAAAGTTCTCATTTTTAGATAGGCGAACTGAGACCTAGACATGCGGTTTTTTCTCTCTTCTTTTTTAGTTTCATCGTTTGTTTCTTTGACCGTAAATAATTGACCATGAAGTTTCGAAACGTTTTATGCTAACGAAGATACTAAAGTACATTAAGCGTTATGTAATTACGTTACATGTAGTGTCAATAGAACTCCGCGGGCGGCGATCTTAACGGCATATTGAGTTACGGTTAATGCCGTTTTTACATCGAAAAGCTAACAATTTGAAAGGTAATTTTTGAAAGGTTGCAAAAAAATTCAATTTCTCACATAAAGGTTTTAGCCTCCCAAAGCTGAAAGGAGTGCTTGAAACGTGCTTTACCAAAAAAAAAAAGTAGAACGCGCTGCAAAACCGCGGAACGTCGGTTCGATGGAAACACGATGGTGTAGGCGACCAAGAATAGATTCGATCGTGCGCGCCGCAAATTTGCATCGCTCCGATTTCAGGCGCATCTTTCAATCCTGCTTCGTCACCTGGTCAATGAAAGCGCTTTATTATTCACTTGCGGGGGTACGACATCGCTAAAAATAAATTGAGCTATGCGATTGCGGCGTTGCATGCATGCCACCCCGCCTCTCGCAACACTAATCCTCCACTGTCTTCCGTCTATTTGGTGCAACGCTGGAATTTCTTGCGTGCAACCCTGAGATTTGCCGCGGGATTAAACCTTATGTGTCTGACAACTATTAATTTTCATCAACGCGATTTTACCCGCGCGCGCGCACACATCCGACAGCGCTTGTTTTTATGCCGTGAGCCTTTGGAAATACAATGACGAGGTATTTTTGCTTCGTTACAGGGCTGCCCGCAAATAAAAGACAATCGTAGTATTGTATTTTTAAAGCGTTGCCTTTGTGCATCGTCACGGACGGAAGAGATTTTTTCTCCCACGAAATCTCGAAATATAACTTTCCTCCCGCGAAATCCTTTGGGAGAGGGAGAACAGATATTTTCGCGAAAAGCAAAATGTTTTCGTGTCGAGATGCTACAAAATCATGGTAATTGCTTTTTTTTTGTAGGCCTGACATATGTTTGAAACAGAGATTTCTTTTTAAATAAATTTAAATTTAATAAAAACGGAGGGACGTGTTTTTGACTGAAAGAATGTAACGATGTATAACGTTTTTGGAGCACTCACTATTTTTCGTGGGGCGATTCACAGCTGATGCACTTGGCGGCTGCTGCACCGTGGCGGTCGACGCGCTGCGTTTCCGCTGTACTCGCAATCCATCGGCGAATTCAGCGGCTTTCGAGTTCGATTTCGGTTCACTTTCGTGAACAAAGAGAACGTTCGCTGCGAGGGCCTCCGGCCCGGAGTAAATCTCGCCACGCGTTGCGCCGAGAATGCTGCAGCATGCGAGAGTCGGCACTGGAGGGGATGCACCGGTCGAAGAACAGCGTGCCTTTGCTTTCGAGAGAGTTCCGTTTGTCCCAAACGATCATCGGACACGCGTGTAGAAATTCCCGGCAAGGTCGGCGATTCCGCCGGGGCGGGAATAAGCGCGAGGATTCGTTCGCGCGATCGATCGGCTCTTAAAAGCGCAGGATTTCCGTAGGATTGCGTGGATTGCGTCAATTTTACCTCGTTTCGTCTCCGCACACTCTTGCATTTCCGCGTCCTCTTGTCCAAAGGTATTTTCCGATCGAGATTAACGGAGAACAGAGCAAAGAAATCGATAACGAGTCTTTGCCTCTTTAATTATTTTTCACGTCGCGTTAAAACGACGGTAACAACGACGTTGCATTGTCGTCGAGTTAACAACTTCTGGACGACCCAACAAATGCGCGTAGGAAGGAAAAGGCACGTGCGTATACGCAATTCTGTTACAACTCACAATTCACTGAGTTCCTAGGGATTCCTTATTCTAACATAACCAAATGTTTCGAGGCGTTAATGATTTTTTTTTTTTTTAATAAATTCACTGAAATCATTCCTGATAGCGAATGGCTTAATTCATTCCAAGCGTCACGAGTAACATTCGCAAAGGTTGTTGCGATCGACCTTTCAGGGCAATCAAATCCCGACGCGTTGAACACCATTTACAAATTTTACACAAGCCGTATGAGGCATGCGATATTTCTAAGGATCGGTCATTCTAATAAGACAACATATAAATTAATTAATTATCACACACTGTCGAGCAACGATGAATGAAAATCGGTGACCTTTTTCTCGGTTGGGCCTCGCATAAGTAATTTTTTAATTTTTCGGAGCGCGGCTCCTCGGCCAACGTGAAACCGTGAGAGTCACGGTCGCTCAGGTGCGACAGGTGCGTGACGCGCGGGGGAGATGATGCGAGAGAAAGACAGAGAGGACGTGCGGACGAGCTCTCTCAGCGGCGCATTCGCACCTGACACGGTGCGACACGGCTCGCGGCTCGCGAGGAACTGACGGGCCGCGCGCCAACGCAAACTTACCCGACCGCCCCTTTTCAACCGACGAGACCGAACGACCGACCGAACCGCCGTTGGTGGAGAGCAGGTACCAACATACCATCCCTGTCCCCGTTTCACCCGCGCCGCCGCAGCCACTAGCTGCCATCCCCCTACCCCTGCTCGGCCTCTCGACGTGCATCCCCCGTTTACCCCTGGACTTATCCCAGGTCCGGATCGACGCGGTCGGGATCCTGTCGGAATCCGACACCTGTCGGGCGATATATTTACACGCGTATCAACGCTTTTCTCTTCCCTCGTTTTGCGATCTTGCGAATATTTATTCTTTGTCGCGCTCTCTTCGCGATAACGGTGTGAAGAATAACGCGATAACTTGTTGAAGAACTATATGTTGAGGAATTTTTCAAGCGTCGACTTTCGAAAAGATATTGCTATTATTAAGATTATTGATTTACTATTAGCAGAAACTATAAATTATTATAACAAATAGAAACATATGTTAATAATTATAAAAAAGTATATTATTTTAATATAAATTATTTTTAATGCGAATATAAGGTGAAATTTGTAGTTCATAAAAAAATTTTGTTAAAATAAAACAAAACTAAGGTTGTTTTCAATATTGATAATTAATAATAAGTTTCTGAGCTTAGTACATTAAACATATTTCTGAAAATATTATAATAGTCTCAATCGCCTTTAAATTGCGATCAATTAGAAAAAGCGTTTGATTATTTTTAGCAGAATTATAATTTTTCATACCTCTCTCAATTAATAATACTTGGCCACTTGATTTAATATTAAAAATAAAAATTGTAAAGAAAATTGCTCAAGATAATTTATTGAGAAAAATGCGCTTTATTAATTAGAATGCAAAAATATATTATTTTTTATTTTATGGCATTTGAAAGAAAACGTTTCTTGTTTATCTTTTAGCATTATTACAAAAAGAGAGACAATATTTTATGTAAATTGGTTATAACATTAACATAAAATTGTTTGCTTTAACGTAGATGAGATGATGACGTTATACGCGTTATATGGGTTTGTAGAACACGGGGGCGCGAATGCTGTGAGCATGCGCCAGCTTTATAACATATAAGCAGAATATGTTGAATGGGGAAACGAGTAGAATGGAGCATTAGAGAGCTGATTTCTGCCTCATGCTTATTAGAAATGTAGTTATATTTTTCGACCGACTTATTGTATAATAGTTGTTGACTATCGTTACGATTGTCAATAAATTATCCGATTCTTGTAACTGGACAACATTCATCTTCGAAAGTGGCGCAATGGGATCGAATAAAATTCCATATTTCAAAAAAGCTTCGAAATTAGAATCAATTTCAATGCGGTTTTTTTTTTAAATAAAAGCTAAAGTAAAATTTGGAAAAATTTTGGTGAGCTAAATTTTTGTTTTACTAAATTGTAAAGAAATTATAAATCAAACATAAAAAAATTAGATTTAGAACATTTTTAACAATTTATTTAATATCTTTAATTTAACATCAGATAGATATTGAAATAAAAAATGTTTAAATTTTGATTAAGTTTGAAAATCGTATATACTGTCATCTTTTCATGAAATTTATTTGTGGAAATAATATATAATCATTTATGATTCCAATAGACGACTTTTTGAAATCCGAAGAAATTCAAGAGACACACAAGATTTTTAACATTTTAGACAATTTAATATCACTGCACCAGTCGCTAAATAGTCATATCAGACTTTAAGGAAAACATATTAAAATAATAAGATATATATTTTAAAATAATATAAATTACAAATTAACTGATATTTTTTAGATCTAATTATTATGTAGATTTTATTAAAAATTAAAAAAAGTAATTATTGTAAATGTTAATTGTTAAATGTAATTAGCTCTTTTAAAAATTAAACTTTATTTAATTTTGTTGTGCAGCGATTACGCAGTTTCCTAAGGGCTGTCTAATTGAGAGGAATATTAATAAAAATATTAACATTTATTAAAATTGTGCATTGACAATTACATAATTATGATCAAAGAGGAATCGAGTAGAAGTGAAGAATATATTGATTAATAAGCGAAGTAATTTATATTTTCTATAATCATTATAATTGTGTGACTAATTGTTTATTTATTTATGACGATGTTAAATTTACGACTACGTTTGATCTTAGTCATATATTTTATGTTACTTTGAAACACTCCTTCGTTTAATGATTTCTCATCGCCGCTGTAACGCGTGACTCAACATTTATAGCCACAGTAAATTATCGTTAACGCAGTTGTCAATTACGAATTAGCCGAGTTAATTCCTGTACAAGTCAAATTAAGTAATTCAATTTACGAGTGATTTAATCTTATGTTACTTAACTTTACATCAGAGAGAAGCACTTTATGGTTATTTGCGTCGACATTTTTGTAAGATAATGAATATAATTGTGCTCATTATGAGATGTGGAGTTAATTCATCTCGTCAGTATAAGGTTACTGAAACAGCAATCTGAATGCAAATAAAGGTATCTAATGCGGTTAATGACAGTGCGATGCACCATCAAATAGACGAATCTTGCAATAATTAATATGTAATTGATGCGCAGGATCCAGAGAGCAACGGGAATCTGTCTTTTGTATTGGTCAGATTATTACAATTTGTCTAACAGTAACCGGGGAGATCTGTGCACTTCTTTCGGCTCTCGCGTCTTTTTTTCCCGACTCGTTCCCGCGTGCTCATTCCTTGTGTCTGCCCCGTTTGCTGGCTCGATTTGCGAACAAAAGACAGACTAGGATTGCGAACAATAAGAGAATTCTAGCGCGTTTCCGTACTCTAAGATTTGGCCTCACGCTTCGCGAGTTTAATCTGTGTGTTGCTAGCACAAATTTCTTCGCGTATTGCTGATGTCATATCGACGGAAGCATCTTTGATTTGAAATTGAAAATAAACTTAGAGAGAAAAATTTCTTCAGATTTAATAAATACTTTTGGTCGACTATTCCAAAGCATATATTTTTTTGATTTTAATAAATTTTAAACAGATTTCTTTAGATTTAATAAAATTTATTAGAAACAAAGAAATATATACTTTGGAATAGTTGAACAAAACGGTTTATTAAATTTAAAGAAATCTTTCTCTTTGTGCAGTAATTCCAGATACTCCACAGATACGAAATTATCTTTAAAATTATTCGCAAATTTATTCACGCATGCTGTTTTTTATTTTGTTCTTTTTTTTTAATTGAGAAAAGTTTCTTATATCTAATTTTCTATTGATGTTTAACAAAGATTGAATTTGTGTTCCATTTGCTTGCAAATTGTAAGACAATGAAATCTTTCAATAATATTAAATACGTATCTGTAATGCACACGAGTAAAATAAAAAAAATGACATGTACGTGGCAACCGACAAAGAGACAATTACATCCGCAAGCAAATAGATAGGTGAAAACTCCTTTTCTGGCGACAAATTCAATCGATTCTTCGGCGAACTGAACAATTTAGTATTCACGACGTTATATACGTTAAAGAATTTACAAGAACAGAATAAGTAGCTTTAATTTAACAAAGCAAAATAAAATACATGCGACATATGCAACGCATTCGTAGTCTCTGCACGATATATCTTATGCTGCTACATCACCCCGCGCATAATAATACAGCATAATATATGAAGGTACCTATTTGTTTTGAATCTTAATCATACGGGATTAAAAATCTGATCGTAGTATAGATATTTTGTTGAAGTTTTCCTAAAATCATCATTGAAACTTCGGTGAACTAGTGATTTTAAATATTATTCTAATTGCTATAATAAGTTACTAATTGTTCTGCGCGCGTATAATACGTGTTAATTTTAAAAAATATCAATCTAAACGCGCTATATTTTATATACTGCGGCAGTATGGGATCATCGCGACCGTCTTAATGCAAATCAAGTTTACCGTTGAAAATAGAGTTCCACCACGCTTCGAGCACGGCGGCGGATCATTCGTAAATTACGTATTCATGATCGTGGGGGTTGAGATATCACGTTATGCAAACAATAGGTATTGGTTGCGCGAAATAAAATGCCCGTCGGTGCCTCCGACGTCGCCGTAAATATCAGTTCGCCACAGTCGGATCTGAAATTCACCTCGATACATAAAGTTTCGCTCGGATCTCCCAGTGGCGGATACATTTTACTTCTACTTTATTCTTCATCGCAAGTTTCTCACTCTCGGGAAAGCGCGTTCATATCTTTCTCACTTTCCCTCGTACGAAAGGAAAAAAAAAACACGTGATCGGAATTCCTAAGCTGTTCGTTCGACGGATCGCTCGGATTACTTTCTGTGATTATTCGTGAAAAGAAACGTTCCTTTTGGCCGCGACAGTGGGTGTAAATTCATTTTTCTAGTCACAGAGAAGTCGATAATTTAATGTGGATTTTGACCGAGTGAAATAGAAGCGCGGGCGTAAACTTTTGGAGAACTTTTACGATTTACGCGTACCTGAAAATCTCATACGGTCCGAAAAGGATAGAAAGGGATACAGTTTCAAGGGACGTGACTTATCGTAACAAGGGCATGATTCTCGAGTTTCCGGATTGCTCCTACTTCCGCCCATTGCGACTCTTTTGTCGCTTCATGTGATTCTGCAGCATGCAGTGCAGGCATTCCGCCTATGCACGTTGAATCGATATGTAGATATATCACTCTCATCAGATATAATATCTCTCTAATGCTGATATCACTTGAAAGCTTATAATGAATTAAGCTTTATATATTATTTATATAATAAGGACATTACCGCATTATACACGATTGCATAATGTATAAGTATATGAGCGATGTTCCAATTTATTAATTAGATAATTATTGTATTAATTGAAATTATTAGAGCTAGGGTGTAACGCATTACTTGTAACATCATTACATTTTTACAATAATTAGTCAGAAAGTCAAGGTTGCGTTCATTAAATGTAATTAAATTTTATTTATACATTTTTATATTCTATAACACATTTTAAATATTGAAAAATATTTTGTAATTAACATTTTAGTCTGCATTGCTACTAAAAGCTTTGATATATAATAAATGCACGGAGAAAATTTTATACTAAAAATTACTATGGTGAACAGTAAGAACGGACAAGGAAGGTATTATGAAAATTTTTACTACACGGAAAGAATTTTCTCTTAAAAATTATCCTTAAAATTGTAATTGTGAAATAATGTGACTTTGAAGAATTTTACTATGGTTTTAACAAAATTTACTAAAGTTTTAATACAATTTGGCAAACATTTAGTAAATTTTATTATACTTTTAATAAAATCTAATAAAATTTGGCAAAATTTTATTAAATTTTGTTAAAAGCATAGTAAAATTCTTCGAAGTTCTCTCACAATTACCGCAATTTTAATGGTAATTTTTAAGAGAAAATTCTCTCCGTGTACGTTTTCAAATTGCCGTAGTATTTACACTACTTGGTAAAATTCCTTGTTACTATCGTATATTATATCGGTTACTACTGTATATTAGTAAATACTATAGTATTTTTTAATATAAAATATCCATGATATAACGTGGACTGAATAATTTATTTATATAGTAAATTTTATTAATATATATAATTTATTATTGATATATACATATTATATTATAATTATCTTTTCCGTAAATAATGTCAGTTTGTTAAAAAACTTTAACATGATTGATCAAAAGCGCTCTTTGTGTCTGCAACACGCAATATCTGCTATATATAGATGTGCGGATATTACTTCCTTTAAACTACTGGTAAACTATACCACTATTAATATCACTTCTGCTTTGTGAGCACAGTGAATTGTAATACCCAATATTCGCGTGCCTATCATTGTGACTCTGCATTGTTTTGGTATATTGCTAATAAAAGCTTCGCAACTTTGATAAGGTGTAACGTGCCCGCGTTTATGGTTTGTCGCGTGGACCAACGTCTCTTTTCGAAGCGACATACTATGCGCTGCAGTTTCCGAAGTTCCATTATCCCGCAATCTCGTACCACCTTTGAGTTCCGCAGTTACTCGTACACGTACAGCAACGTTTATGGCTCACTGAATTTTGCGGATACCGCGATCAGGAAACTGTTTCCAATATTTCAAAATTCTGTTTGACGACTGAGAATCTTCAAACGGTTATTATAAAAATGTAAAAATAAGATACAAACAGTGGAAAAGGATATACGTCATTTTTAATACCAGCCATTTAATATTATCGAAGGATATTATTTTACTGAAAAATAAAAATCAAATGTATAATGTAGCTATATTAATATGCGCTCAATGATACTTATGCGATCCGTGAATCCGTTTGTTAACTCTCTACGCGCAACAATGTTCTATACATATACAATATAATTTTAGAAAATATACGAAATATTTCGCGTTTGCAGTTTTCTGATAAAATATGCAGTGCGGTGGTGTACGGGAATATATTTTGTGTTCGTGGTACATATGTAACACGGTGTCAGGAACATTGTAAGTGCTTGGTTTACAGCTTGAATTTCAACATCTATGCAACGCTTACTGTCGGATTCGTGTACCTCCAATTTATCCAAAGGGATGGATGTCGTATTACGTAATCGGGATAATGCATCGCGTCGAGATTGATCTGGTTCCACAATCCCCCCATATCAATTCGAATTTCCTCGGGAATCTCAGTTTTAACTTTGGCAAATATTTGTTATGACGATACACCTGGATAGAATTGGAATTGCATTTGCACATTCGGACCACTAAGAAAGATCGTCACGAAATTCTAACGTTTTTTATAGAAATATTTCAACTCGGCGTTATGTAGCAGCTACGTTTTAGCCCGTCGTTGTTAATAACTTTGTATTCTATGAGAATATTATTTCGTAAAATAACGTAAGTTTATAATTTCGCATTTATTTAGTCGTTATTCTGCTCCAAGAGCTTCTTCGTAGATACTGAGCTACTTTCCTGCTGCTATTACTGGCCACTCTTCCGAGTATCTGATATTTCCGCGAAACGTTGCCGCTTACGCAGGTGGGGCGAGAATACAAAATCCAGGGCACTTTAATTACATTTACAACGGCATAAATTATAATTTTGTTTTCTCTTTCTCTTTCTCTCGCAATACGAAAATTAAATCGCCTATCAAACGTCCGATTTCAGAATGACAAAAACGAACGAACAAGCGCGTCACGTCACATTTTTTATCACTGAATAATTACTGTACGCTCGAGAGCGTGATCGAAAGCGTAAATAAAACGTTGCACATACCCCGATTTTTGTTATTCAAGAGCGGCATTCATCGTCGAGTTGCATCGATGCAATTCATTACAGCGATGCGTGCGCGCCATCCATCGCTAACGAATAAATTCCCGAAGGAAGAGCGTATGTTGAAGCATAATTCTTTCACGGCTTTTTTAAGCGGGACTCTAGCGCTAACAATACCGCGTGTGACGGCAGCAAGAAAATGAATCAATAACTCCCATCGTCATGCGACGTCCTCGATTTCACAGTTGAACTTGTCTCGTGCGTATTGAAATGCATTGCGAGACTCATGTAAGCGTGATCAAGAAATTCGCGTTTCGACTTTAAGTCATTAAAACTAGCAAATGGCTTATCCGAGATTTTGATGTTTGCTCCTTTTTGGGACAAATTTTTTTCAAAAATCTTGATTTATTCCGTGCAAATAACTATAAACACATTTTTTAACGTTAAATTTCTTACATTTTTGTGTACTTTTCAAGTTTATGTATTTTTTTCTGTCAATAGTACAGTATATTTTTACTAATAAAATAAAATGTTAAGTTTTTACGTATATATATATATATGTATATATATATATAAATAATTTAATATCTAATATATTACTCATTGAATGAACATTCTGCGAATCGGAGTGCAGAATAGAGACAATAAATTATCTTTTTGAAATATTGTTTTTTTCTTCTTAATTGGTTCTGGAATTGCTTCTTCTGGAATGTGTTAATTAATATAAAGAAAGAGATACGTGCAGATATTTTGAAACGGTATATTTATTTAGTAACTGTGCAAGATTTATGCGATATTCAACGATAATTGCGAGCGTGGTGTTGCGGAAAGTAACGATGCAAATGATCGCTTGCATTAATTGTCACGTGTGAATGCTCGCAGTGTAATGGAACCTCTCATTTGACATGGTTTACAGCGTGATCTATATATTTGATAATTTAACAAGCAGACACGCGAATATCTTCCACGTTGTTTTTCTCATCGTTATTTTCTCCCGTCGTAGATTCTATTGACTTTATTTGAATGGCAGACGTCTGTTTACAAATTCCTTTTTTTTCTCGAATGTAGTTTAATATCTCGCGAATATGATAGTAATTGTGGGAACATTTGTCCTCGTTCTGTCTTATTTCGTTATAGTGAATCGTCCATTCGGGTCGGACGCGCATTAAATTTCGGCACGAGAAACCAATATCGTGTAACAGCTCCACGTTGGGGCATTTCAATTTTTCACGATGCATCTATATAACCCAGTGTATCCAAATCGATGTTCAACCAGAAAAAAAATTTCGCGGCTTTTACACAGCGGACGATATTTTTTCCTTAATTTCCTATGGAAATGGAGTAATCTTCTAAAGAAATACTTTTTCAACGAAAATTAATAACACAAAGAATTCTTTATTTTTCTCTCTTCTGACTTTTATTTTATTTTAAATAAATATATAAAATCGGAGAAAAAAATGACAATTAAACTTTTACTTTTTAAACTTTTCCATTTTCTAAAATTGTCTTCATAAAAGATTAATGGTCTTCATAAAAGACTATTTTAAAAAATATAAAAGTTTGAATCATTTTCTAATAACATCAGATGAAGCTGTACAGCTAGGATTAAGAAAGTTATAAGCAATAAAAATGTTTTATTAGTTGGAACAGATTTTTATTGGTTTCTTTATGGTTTATTTATTATCTCTTGAGGCTGGAAAGTTATTGTATGTACATTTTATTATACATTTGACATGATCAATATATAAATGTTTACGTTCTAGTAGTGTTGCAAATAACGGAGAGGAGGTTGAGAAAGGCGACAGTTTGGCGCAACAGTGTTTGTATTTTGGTTTAGAAAGTAACTTTTTGGAAAGCGCAACGGAAACGCGATTCTTTATGTATGTTCCTTTTAAAAACGCAATGCAAAGCGCCGAGAAAGTTCGGCGAGATGGTAATGCAATTTCATGATTCTTAATGGAACTTTAGCATCAGGCGTAATTGAACTTTGATACAACCAGGCTTAGACAACTTCCCGCCAATGGATCTCACTGAAACTTTGTCGCCTCCATTATTAAAGGGTCGGCTACAATCGAGGACTGGGAAACTCATTACGTTGTTCTCATCGCATGAACAGTCTCCTCGATGCAATGTCTCGTCACGGAGAAATTCCAACAAATTTCTATATTGAAAATGAAACGGAAAATAATGCGAGATTCATAATAATAAAGGATTAACAAGAAAGTTATTTTGCAGTGTCAGTCTTAGAATGTTTGGAATTGAGAATTTTTGTCTTTAAATCTTACAATAATGTTTATTATGCTTGCGCAATATAGCAAGTGTTAATCCAGTAAATGCCATTATGTCTCATCATTGCGCTTTTGTGTAACAAACACCATGCGGTGTGCTTGCACTTGCGGTGTGATGCACAGGAATACTTTAGTAGCTTAATTGATCAAAGGGCGTCAGTTAACTGTGGAGGTACTTGTTAACTATTCCTTACCCTGTGGGAAGCTCTTTGACGTAGACCCGTTGTAAGCATACGAAATAAAATGACAAATTTTTCTAATTTCGTTTTAATTTGCATTAGCATTACAATTATTATATCGTGGAGACTGATAGAGGTTGTGACAGAGGCGTTTAAAATTGATCTCCAATCTGGCAGTGTTCCCGGGCATCGACGCATGTACATTTTTTTTTATTATATAAATCACGCGTTAAATAATTATACATATATCGGAACGTAAAGAGAACATGATTTATTATGAACAATCTGTGAGCCAATTGTCTATTTGCCATCGTCAAACTTGACGTTTCGTATCTAGCAACAAGTTCGTTCAGGCACTTGCTATATCGCACACGTAGCTTCGAGCCGTTTTGAACCAAGTCCAACAGTGCACGAAATATACTTTTTTGTCGCCTCGTATGAAACAATATCGTATTTTCGCACTCGCGTTAAATGGAATTTTACAAGTTCAATCGACATCAGTAACGAGAAAATAAAGCTCAGCCGTCAGATAAAAATGTACGTCAGTGAACTTAGCATCCCCACCACTAAAAAAAATGTTTGGACATAACGTATAATTTTTTGTTAATTATCTGCTAATTTTCTGCTCTAGTCCCGATTTGTTTGTCCTTACACGTTTGCAGAAAAGAACACAAAAAATCGGGGTGCTAAGTTCACGTGACGCTAGCACCTCCATTAATAAAAAAAGCATAAACAAAAAAACGAATATACCAGAATTTTTTGCTTATTTCCTGCTTTAAGAGAGAGATTTTACTATACTTCTAACAAAATTTACTAAAACTTAGCCAAATTTTCTTAAAATTTTACTAAACTTTACTAAATTTTTGTAAATTTTATTAAAAGTATGGTAAAATTTTCCAAGGTTTACGTTGTCTCACAATTACCACGATTTTCAGGGTAATTTTTAAGAGAAAATTCTCTCCGTGTACAATTTTTAAATTTTTAACTTGCAAAATAATTTTAAAAAGGCCTTCAAATTCACAAAAATACAAGAGCAAAGTAAAAATTACTTGCTGCATCGACTATGGTATTAAAATGATCACCTATTTATCTGCTCTTAAAATATCCAGGTCCCGAATTTTTAACTTGTGCAAAAAATTCGGAATTAGGGCAGAAAATCAGCAGATAATTAATAGAAAATTGTGCAATATATCCGAACTTTTTTTAGTAGTGGGAGTGCTAGGTTTACTGACGTCGAAAATGTTATATTTGTATAATGTACTTTATTGGAATTATTTCATTTCGATGAGTCATTTAGCGGGAGACCTGTGGATGACGTTTATTGGGCATTTTTATATACATATGTATAATTTGGTATTTGAACCTTTTATTCCAAAATGTGTAAATGCTACTAACAGCAATGTACACTATTAAATTCGTAGTGTCGAATTATAATATATCGTGATGAATTTGAGTTTTTAATTATTTCTCGCTATTGTTCCTATTTAATAATATTCCATTAATTTAGTTAAAACAATGAAATTGAATAATTTAACTCGAGAAATGTTAAATTTGATTTAAATTTAATTTAGTTTATTTATTAAATGCATACGTTAATATAAACGTTACTTACTTTAAAACTAAATAATTTAGCTGACTAAAGAGTTACTTCAATAAAATTGTTTTTTTTAATTACATATTTTGTGTCAAAATAATGATTTTTGATACATACATAAAAATTAAAAATAATAATATGTTATGTAACTCAAGGATTAGTCTAAATTTGCTAAAAAATCTTGTTTTATTTCATGAATTTTTTACTTATATATCTGCCAAAAAGTGGACAGGTTATTATTTATTTACAACATATTTGTTATAATTGTAGTGATCACGATTGAAAGTGTAAATGCCAAGTGTATTTAAATTTCAAATTTCATCTGAAACATTCGATCTCTGAATTTGTGCATTTCTTTAATGTTGTTAATTTATTGAATTATTAAAGAATTTTTTACTGTAGAACTCATTTTTATTTCTCATTATTTTAAATTATTATTATGTTATTATTATTTTTATGTTTACATATCTAAATCGTTCTAACCCAATAGTTATCCAATAAGGTGTAAACGAATGATTCTCGATTCAAAGCGACGATAGTTGGAAACCGAAAATGTAATCTAATGAAAAATTCAGGCTGATGGTACAGATGAATTGTGGAAATTGTGGAGGTGAAAGTAAAAAGATTTGCAGCAACGTTGCAACTGCGATTACATTTTCACGATAGAGCAACGGCGCAGCACTAATCCTTTTTGAAACCCTGTCACAAGAGTTGAATATAGACCAGTACTTTTCGATACACACGCGCAAATTTGCATGCCATCCTGCCGCCGAAAATTATACGGGTTCGCTCATTCTTTTTTCTTTTCATTCTTTTTACAATTAACTCTTCGCGGATTCTTTTTGACTATTATTCTCGATTTACATGCAGCGCGTACAGATTACGAGTTGTCGAAAACGTCGGTTGCTTTCATTTTACGAGTCATTGACGTGAGTAATTTTCGATGTTCACGCACTCACGAGAGCCATTGAGAGTGCGAGTTAAATTCCTGCATAATGAGGGCCATTTTCGAATGCGGTTATCAGAGCAGCTATGCCGATGGAAATTTATCACAGTCAATTTGTTGTCAAAAAAAATTATATCTACTAATATCTTAATAAAATAAAGAAAAGTTATCAATTTTGACATATTACTTTGATTTTTGATAATATTTCTTAAAAGCTGAAAATAAAACTTTAAGAATATAAATGTAAACTAGAAAATGTCTTCTATCAGATAACAGCAATTTTTATAATATTGTTTTAGATTTTTTAGTAATAATTAATATTTTCGCAGTATTAATAAACATTTAATTAATATATTGATCAAATGTTTTAAAAAATATTAAACATCAAGATCCTTTTCGGCCGAAAATACCACTTTTTATTTCTTGTGTTACACTGAGAAAAAAATATTATTGATTTGACAAAATTTTTCAACTAAATTAAAATTTTGTCAGTTCAAGAATTAATGCATTTGGCTTAAATACACAAATATCAATTCAAGTATTTATATAGTTAATTAAAATATATAAATACTTAAATGAACAAAATTTAATTTAGTTGGAAAATTTAGTCAAATTAACATTTTTTTCTTAGTGTATATATAAAAAGAAATGTACATCAATCTAATATAATATTACTAAGTGCACACGTCGTCTAAAAGAGACAGTCTCCCAAACTATTATTGATTATTGCGCTAATCAATGTCACCATATGTTCCGGTAGTAGAATGACGCACATGAGGGAGTTTCTAGGTTCGAACCCTGCAGATAGACCATGCAGGGTCGTAGACCATGCCAATGTCCATTTTGTAATTCTTTATGACAATACTGTTGTATTACATGTAATATCTGCTCAACAACAGTATAATGATTGACAGTATATTAAACTTTTGTTAGAAGATGCAGAAGGTCTATTGGCCGGGATGATATATTTCTCACAATAAATTTTTTAACAGTTTTTTTAAGAAGCTGGTCCATCATTATTAAATTTGACGATCAAATTAATTTGCGATATTATTTCCAGGTTTGTTTGTTTCAATTTATTAATATACTTTTTTGCAAAAAATTTAGATTGATAAATAATTACTAGAGCAGATTGCGATCGTGCTCACGCGCGTGCACGATGAGAAACCCTCGCGTTCGATCGCTATCGTCTCTCGGATCTTCACGGAGCATTTCCAGAAATGGGCGTACGTGACTTCCGGTGTGGTGCGTTTGTTCCGCTGCCTGTAAATTTCTCGTTCGGGAATTTCCATTTCTTGCAACGCTTACTTCTCGCAAGGGTTACGTGCGTGCCAACTTCCTCTCTGCCCGCGTTCGTCTGCGCGCGAACTGCCCTATGACGTCCGGAAAGAAGAATGGGGGGATTCTGTCTTGAATTAACGATCGCCGGTTTTGTTTTTACCTTTTTTTAAAATTTATGTATGCAAATGCCCGGAGATTGCGGTGATTATTTAGTCAACACGTCAAAATTTCTGTCAGCAACGATTTCGTGAAAGAGAAAAGGGTTATATTTAATTAATTACGCAATTTATATCAATTGCATTTCAGAATATTATTGGTTTATTAACGTATTGAATTTGTTGAACTATACCTAGTGTTAATGTATAAAATTGTTTTGTTGTTATTAATTTATATTATACGATAACTCATTCTCTTTATATGTTCTCTTTCAATATGTTAATTAGCAGAGTTCAATTATATGCAGTAATTATGTCATGCTATATTAGGATTTCTGAATTAAAACGTATATTTTTATTATTATTGAAACGAAGGATCAATATGTGAAAAATATTGGAAAGTGCAAATTTGCAATTTTTATATAATTGTACCGACAGAATATTTTTCTTTTATATTATAAGGATTTCGATATTATCACGGTAGCATAACTGATAACGCTGAGGCTTATCAAACGGCCGAAGCTAGCGAAGGTTTGCAATGAACAAAATAATAATTGTGTGAGAACTTTGCATATAAAACGATCTTCCAATAAAAGATAAATAAATTGCATCTCTTGTAGGCGAGCGTAAATTGAAATATTTATCTCGTGGGAAAACATGGCTGGCGGAGTGACTGCACCGTATTTAGATTGAAATTCAAAGCGGCCTGCAGGTCAAAAGATCACACTCACGTCTTATTTTTTCGTTGTAATAACAGGGTAACCTCGCGAAAGAGGTGAACGGGTCGGAGTGTGCGGGAGATTTCTTCGTGATTTTCACAAACCCCGAGGGAAGGGCTCGCCCAAGCCTTTAAGCCAAAAGTCTCGAAGTTTACGTAAGGCTTCTGAGAATTGACAATGCTCGAGAGGAGTTTCCGAGGACTTTCGAAGGTCTGCCCAGTATTTTTCGGTCGGATTTCTATCCGATGGCCTGGAGCTGGGCACAGAGGTCGTGCTTTATAATTCAGAAAAGTTAAAGGTTTTAATGATGGATAAATCTGTGACATTTAGATTATGTAAAATTTAAAGCTCCTTTTTTTCGCTGATCGAATTGACATTATTGAGATGCATCGTGCTGAAGTTATTTCCAGCGTTTTTTTTTTAGCTTTAGGTATTCAGCTGAACATTTTTTACTGCCGATACATGAGAATTTACGAAAAATATAATTACGATGTGAAGAATTTGTTTGTTAATGTTTGCTCTTTGTTTTAATATTACATTCGCAATTTTATCGTAAGATCGGTACCTGCTATATTCAGGTAAATTTAATTATCCTACACGAGAGAAGCAGAGATCTCTTCAAAGTTTGAAGGGTCGATAGAACGGATATTGAAAGACCAGAGGCGAACGGTTGGAAATCGTAAGAAAATGCATTGAAAGTGAAAATATAGTTTTCCACTGCATGGAATCACTTTGTGAAAAGGGGGGAAATTAAACTGTCACAAGTCCGAAAGTCTAGATATTCTGTCAAATCAAATAGAAAAAAAAATGTATATAAATTTTTAATTAATATAAAATGTGTTTACGCTCGCGCGAGGTGTTTTTTAACATAAATTTTATCGCACAAAATAATATCATACATATTTTACATTTTTACACGATAAATAAGCATTATTCCAAAAGTTTGATAATGTGCAATTTAGCTTGATGAGAAAACTTTGATGTTCGGATATTAAATATTATTTAAACACAACGAAATATGAGAGGCGTCACATAAATATGAGAAAATACAATAAACGAGTGTACTTTTTGTATTCACTGCAGAACTTTTTATCAGCTAGTATCAGTAAAAGGCACAAGAGCGCAATATCGGACGTGCCACTCTGCGGAGAGGTAGTTATGTATATTGTAGGCAACGTAAATTAAAGTTCTCAACCGTCGCTAGTAATTACTATTTTGTCCGGGTTTCGGTATTTTCCAAGTTGCGTTTATCTGAGGCGTTTCTTTACTCCTATACATCTCTCTATCTCTTCCTATACCTTTATACTTTTAAATAGAAATATATGTTATGTGAAATTTTCTACATTTAAATATTATACATATTATCGGAAATAGTATTTTTAATTTTCTAGCAAGATAAAATTTGAAAAAATGCTACGTTTTGCATTTTTTCTCAAAAATACAGAAAAATATGATTGTGATAATAACCATTAATTTTATTTTTATTTATGGTTGATAAATTATCTATTTGTTTGAGATTTTAAATATGAAAGATATTTTAAAAGCATTGACATAGAAAATAATAAAAGTAACATTTTTTTTTAATCGGAAAAATACGACAAGAAAAACACGGTTTTTTTTCTAAAATTTCTGAGAATTTCCGGACTGTTTAGTAGAATCAAGATTAATGTAATCAATAAATTTTAATATAATGGAAAAACTAACAATTGTATAAAATTATTGAAAATTAGTATAGATTATTATTATACAGAATTTGTTACATTTGTATTAATGTGATTATTTAACTGAGTTTTATGGTATAATGATCGTTATATAGAATTTATTGCATTTATACATTTATATTGATATGATTATTAAATGGAGCCGTTAGTTACCGATTAATACAATTAGGACATCATTACCAATCACAATAACTAGAAAATTGCGACAATTGACATGAGTTATTTTGAGATTATTATCTATAATTATCAATTATATGTAAAAATTTCCTGCATTATATCTTACCTTGAGGACTTTTGTCTTTTTTCCTGCGGTGATGCTTCTTCTTTTGTATTTCCTCGACATAATTCGAAGACGAAGAATCATCATGACCCAGAGACTCGTGACTTTCATCCGCCGGTTTCTCTTCTTGCTTCCTCTTCAGCAGTTCGTAAACTCTTTTGAAGTAATCCTTGGTGATGTCCTCGTTCGATTTATTCGCTAGAGAAATTTTGCCGTTCAGATAGCCGAAATTGCTGTCAGAACCGTCGTCGCCGTTTATTCTCGAATCAGAGTCGTTCGCGCGTTCCTCTTCAAGATCTTCGCTTCCGTCGACGATCTTGAAAGTGTCGCTTTTCTTCACGTTCGAGCGTGCATATAACTCCCGATAGTCCTTGAAGGAGCTCTTCGACGGAATTGAGTTGTACCCGAAATCCGGTGAATTGACATTCAACGCGGACACGCTGCCAATGTCCTTGCCGCGATTTTTCACTTGAATTTTGGCGATGATTGGCGATTGGCATCCATTCGTGTTTTTCTGTCCGACGAGCAAATAATTCTCCTGCAAACTGGTGCTGGGTCTGCTGTTATTTGTCGGCGAAGCCTCGTTCTCGAGAAGTTTTGCGGTAACTTCCTTTCTCGTTAACATTTCTTCGTCTTCTTGACGATTCTTTTCACTTCGATCGTAAAACGGATCCACGCAGTTTCGTAAGTTTTGGCAGACTTTGCAGTTGCGCGAGCCGCAGAGATCTCGTTGTAGGTCCTTCCATCTCGGTTTACTCATGAAGTCCTCTTCAGGCACTTCTCTACCCGATTCCCGACGAAGTCTCTCGCTCCTTTTCCGCTCTTTGTATTCTCGCCAGGACTCCTCCACGTTCTCCTGACTCCTTATATGTCTCAGGGGATTTGCGAGATCTTTGACGCTGTTCCCGTTGGCCGCCGCCATCGCCATTTGTCCGAGCAAAACGTCGCTCTTGGTTTTTCGGTAAACCTTCCTTCTATCCAAACTAGACGACTCTCTCCTCAGCTGCGGTTTCGATCGATTATCCAGTTCTGAGGTTTGGACTAAAGCTTCGCTCCTCGATCGCCGATAGTTACGCGATTTCCTTTGAACCTGAAACTCCTCCGCGGATTCTCTGCAGTTTGTTAGCCTCTCCTTCTCCGATTGTCTGTTGGACTTTAGTTTCTCCCGCTCGATCACTTCGGGATTGAATCGCAAAATACTCGTCTCGCTGCGCACCTTTCGCGTCCTGTAGTTCTTCTGATTTTCCTCGTGGCTGTAGTCCGAGTATCTTTTTCTGATCCCGGACTTTTCGATCTCGGCATCCGGAACGCCAGGGCGAACGGTCAATCTCGAACGCGCCTGTTCCATATTCATTCGCCGCTGTATCTTCTCGCGTAGGTACGCTCTGGTTCTCGCCAGCTCCTCCTCCTTCGTGTCATCCTTTATCCTGCGAATGACTCCGTTCTCCTCGTTTGGCCTGGCGCTCTCCTTCGCCGAGTTCTCCGTCGGAATTAAGGCGCTTCGGGTTCGTAGGTACGACCTCGCCCTTTTGTTCTCCTCGTTCGAATTCTTGGTCTCTTCAGAATTGTTGACCGTATTGTTCCTCTTCGAGTCACAACCACCGAGATTCCTCTCGGTCGGTCCGACAGTCTCGCCTCCGCTGCATTCTTCCTCACGAACCAAGCTCAGCAGAGACTCGCTCTGACTTCTCAGATACGCTTTGACCTTTCTGCATCTGTCCTTGGCGATCTCGTCCGCGGTTCTCCCGATCGTATTACGTGATGTACACAGATCGTTCATGATTTGCTGTCGTAGATAATCCCCGACGGAGTACCTCTTGAATTCCGTCGCTGCTTCCTCGACATTTCTCTCGAGCTTTGCCTTCATTGTCGGATCTTCCACGGTGGACGAGTGTCTCTTTCTGCTCCGTCCCTCTTTGTTGATACTGATGTCGCTACGGGATTTTCGTGGCGCGAAGTTGCATGTGCCAAACTTGCTGCTGAAGCCGTCGATATTGCGATTGCTCTGGAACGGCGTCACAACGAAGGACGAAGCGGTGGACGACGTCGACGGGGACGACGTCTGTTCCTTGCTCCTCGAGCTGGCCCTAGACTCGTCGACGGGGAATTGCTCGTGAATCTTCAGGCCCTCCTTGAACGAACCTCTCGCTCGCTGCGCCGTTCGGCCGGTGGTCTCTACTAGTAATCGGCCGTCCTTGTCCAACAGCTGGATGACGGGGAGCGCGTCGGCGGACGTCGTCAATTCCCACTCCCAGTGCAGCGGTTTCTGCAGCTTCAGCCGGATGATCGGCTCCGCGGACTCGGCGAGCTCCGTGGAATCTGGACCGACCGGACTGGAAGTCGTCGCGCTGACGGTCGGATGGGCGTTCTTCATGGTCCCGGTTCGCTCGCTCGTTCTCGCTTGAATAATCTGCCGGAAAAACCGCTCGCTTGCTCGCCCAACGATTAATTTCTCGTCCCGAACGTGGACTTCTTAACGGGTCCTGTTTTGCCTCGATGAATTTTATTCCAGTCGAGAAAGATCGTTATTTCGTTTGCTCGATGGATTTTTGTTCTCAGCATGAAACGATTTAGAAAATAATAATAATTGTTATTATTTTTAAATAACACGAAACTTCTCAACTCGTCACATACATATATTGCATAACGAATTGCTTTATATCGCGAAGTAATTTTATGTGTATCACACTATTGATAACAGTAGAAGATAGTAGCAAATAAAAAGCAAGTGGATATCGCACTTTGCACGATTGTGTGTCCCGACAGTTTCCCCGATTTCTCTGTGTTCAGCGGTCATTCGCACAGCGATAAGCTTCGAGTTGAAACTGCAGTCCCGTTTTCCGCGCGACCGCGCGAACAGCAGCCGCGCGCGAATCACATGATCGACGACGACGATCAGGACGGCGCGGGTTACCGGTTCGTCTTCGTGCTTGCTTTTGCGATCCAAGTTCGCGCGTTACATGGCGTGTTACGTAAGGCGACCTCGCGCAGCGGCTTGGCAGCCTGTCAAATTCGCGACGGACGGCGGCGGCGGGGAACTCGAGTCAACTTTCTTTCTTCGCAGTTTGCACCCGAGATGACGGCGGCTAAGAAAAGGGGAGAAGAAGAGAGAGAGAGAGAGAGATGCGCACAGACACACAGTTTCGCGTCACGTCTCACGTTGCCAGCCGATTCGTAGAAGATCCATCTTCCAGCATACCTCGGCTCGTAATTCGCGAGAGCAGCCTGCACTCGCGAGACGACACCACACGTGCTCGCTGGCGTTAACTCATACGATGGTGGGTTTATGTGCATCTGTGTCGCAACGGGCGCGATGTTAAATACGTCTTGGCAAGTGTGATTCTTGATCGGAGCGCAGCAAAATCTTCTCGCCGATAATACGACAATAGTTTCAGCTTTTTTTCCCCCCTTTCCTCCGAGTGACGAAACGCACACTGGACGTGAAGCGTGTTTCGCGTAATCGAACACGTCAGCTAACCGACAACACCGCGATCAGCGAAAATTGCAGAGCCAATTTTTCAACACCTGCCAGCACTGGAAATGCACACGCGTATGCACTTTTGAGAAACGTCAGGTATAAAGGATTCAGGAGGGCGAAAAATGCCTTTAATCGAGCGCGTTTAATTGCACGCGAGTACCTTTTTTTTTTTGCAGCTCGCTCACCGGATTTCGGTTTGTCCGCGCGCGCGCGCGCGATCGATTACGGTCGTTGCTTCCACCCGCGCGCGCGGAGATGGGCGTTTTCGATCGCGTAATATCGATAGATCCCGTCGCGCGGACTCGAGCGGCGGGCAGCCGCGGACCTCACTGAGAAATCGAGCGAGCGAGGAGCGGATGCTCCGGAGCCGTGCGGCGCGGCACTACTTGTAAACGCGCCCGCCCGATGTGGCGTCATACCGATCCGAAAATAAATTCCCGCGGGATCCGTCGGGTAGGGTGCAGGAATTCCGGCACGTGGGACGTGTCACGAATATCAGCGGAGAGAGAGAGAGAGAGAGAGAGAGAGAGAGAGAGAGACTCCGCCCGTGTTGTTTTCATCGCTTGCGCGCACAGGTGCGCGCACACGAGCGTTTAGAAGTGCGTGGGCGTTTTGAGCGATTGGCAAGCGCGTACATCTAGTTCTAAGGCATGTAGAGGGATTAAAGTTGCTCAGAAAAAACGTAATTTGCGAAAGATCTCAAAAACTGTGTTATTTAAGAATGTGGCTCTAAAATGCCAGCTAAGAATTTATGGAAATTGAACAACTACAAGCTTTTCAATTTTATTCCCTTTTTTTTATAAATAAATGAGAGTAGGCCAAAAATGAACATTAATTTAGGTGTGAAAAAAAATGTATTCTTAATTTTATTAATCAAATCGACAGGACGTTTCGGTTTACTTAGTCTTTATCAGCTGTCTTAGCAATATATTTAAATCATCTAATTTTAAAATTATTTCTTTTCTTTAATTAAAAAAATTTTGATTGTGAATATTCGAATTTTAGTTTAAAATTAGCTGCAAAGGAAAAAAACGAATTGACAAATTTGATCGATGAAAATGATTCTATTTTGCTGCAGTTTTAGGTGAATAATTTTTAGAGAGAATTGTGTTTAAATTTTACAGAGATATTTAAACATTTTGTAGAATTAAAAAATTTTTGGTAATACTTGGAAATATGACATATATATACATTATTCTTTAAGGCTTACTCGCACAGATTTGGACATGTTATTAATTCCTGAAGATAATTTTAGAAATTCAATATTTTACTTTATTATTTTACGAAGATAAAAATATTTTTATCTAAAATCATTTTTGTATAACCGTATAAATAAATTGAAAATGAATTGAATAACTTTAGAATTTCAATCATCTTTTTGGGAATCTGTGAGTTAACATTGTAAACATGTTGCTGAAGGGTAGTAGGTGTCAGTTTAATTTGAAATTTACAAGTTTAGAAACTATATTTACTCAAAGTTTAAATTCCATTTTGAATAATATTGCGATGAATAATACAAAATCTTAGATGTCTCAGTACTTCTTTCGTTTATTCTATTTATAAACTTTAATCATTCTCCAATAAGTTTTGTTTCGCATCAAGAGAACTTGAAAGATCATAATTGATGAATGATATATGATGTTATTGTAAGTAAATGAGTTTTCGCGATGCGAATGAAGAAACTTCATTCTTCGTGCAAAAGTTCGAATCAACTTCGATCGAGGTTGAAAATTCACAAGAATTTACAAGTCAAAGGAAGATCTTATTTCGAGACACCCTGTATACGCATTTGCTGCCAAACGCGGGTCGATCAAGACGGTGAGATGGCGGCCAACAGCTGCGATCGATGCATCTCAAGGATGGATCAATGCCCCGAGAGAAATTTGTTTACGATCAATCGTGAGCAGGGTCGACGAACATAGGTGCACACGCGCATCACAAGTGGATTAAGCTGTGCCAGTGATTTAATACGCGCTCTTTACCTCTATCTCTCTTTTTTTTTTTACACACATCAAAACCAGCGACTATAGCTATCATGAAATTGGACGTCGCGGCAGAAATCGCCCCCGAGAGAAAGTTCGCGCTCTGTCTCTCGCACCAGTTAAAAAAATATTTAAACTTTTTTTTTTTAACTTACATTGTGTAGTACAATTTCAGTAAACGAATTTAGCCCGAAGTTTTGGATTAGCATAACATTTCCAGATGCGAATAATACTCCTTAGGAACGGGCACTTTCCGCGATTCGCGAGCTGCATTTCATATTTTACATACGACGAGACGGGGAATATTTAACTGAGCATGCACATCCCTCCGGATATGCGTTACCGAATGCCTTCGTGAAGTGAATCGCTCGTGAGCGAAGAATATTTCAGCGACGGAGAGAAACGACGGAGTCGCGCGTCGCGATGTCAGGCGTCATGAATAAAAAATTGGCCGGTGTATCCTTTTACGTACCCGGCGCCGATTCGCGATGCGGTGACCGCGTCAAACTGGTTCATGCGTTGCACGGTTGTTGCTCGTAACAGGCTCTTTATTTTTATCCAACGTGCCCCCGATATCGCGAAGAGCTCTCTCGTAACAGAGCGCTATATTCGGATAAGGAAACGCGTCATATACCATTTCTTTTGGTATCTACGTGTCCCCGTTGATCGACACGTCAACCGATCTACATTTGGTTCGCAATTACGTGTCGCGAGATGAGTGTCCTCAACTTGATTCGAGTACGAACGGTGTAAAAATCCAGTCATTAAGGTTGTATGATCTGTAAGGTCTCTGTCAAAAGTTTAAGAAACGTAATATAAAGCTAATTAACATATATTTAAGACGATATTTTTTATTGGAAAGTAATATTGATATTTTATTAAATAACGGTTCTTTTTTTTAAGAGCTATAGAAACTTTTTTATGTATATTTTCTCGTATGTAAACTTTTGCTTTTAACGGCTTTTAGAAAGATTGTACTTTAATTGCAACTAACAAAAACGGAAATCTGAAAGTATGAAAATTTTTAACAGTTGAAAAAATAGTGAAACTTGATGAATTTCCATAAGAGCCCATCCTATACAGCACAACATCTTACAAAAGCTTTCTGAAAGATGTGTGCTGTGTAAGATGTTAAAATTCAAATTGTAATAACTTTTGAACAGGCCTCACAAACTTTTTCAAACTTTGAACAATGCTTTATTAATATAATATTTATCATTTGACAAAGTTTGAGAAATATGGCATTTTTTTTCTTCTAAGGGGTTATACAACCTCAATAGAGAGAAGTTGCGCAGTGTCTCTTTGTATTTGCACCGAGATAAAGTTCATCGCCATGTCATTAACCGATTAGTCGCGAGTCGCCGTTAAGCAGCCCACTTATATAACTTGCGAAGGATGAGTCAAGAGATGTGTAATTGCCAGAAATTATTTTCGTTCAACATAAATTGCACTTAGGCATACATTTTTGAGGAAAATGCAGATTTTTAGCAGAATAGAACACACTTTGCGCTTTTTTTAAATTATGATATTTAAGGAATATCAACACATGTTTCATTGTAGAATAGATTTGTTTCAAGTATGGTGTAGTAACGGACACGTGAAGTAAATATTACAGCCTGGAAAATAACCGAAATTGTGAGATAATTTCTCGTTGCTCAAACGACGATGAGTTTGTTGATAGGAGCGGCGAATGGAGAAAAAAACATTTTATACAGCATAAAAAATAATAATTTATTTTAGCATTCAGCGGAAATATAAACGTACAGTACTGGGAGTTACATCTATATCTGAACGAATGTAAACGAAAGTTGCGTAGTTCGACAACAAATTGCATCACCAAGTATAGCCAAGTGCAAAGGACTGGCATACGCGTGGTTTTGTCATTTATATATGTATATATAAATCTCTCCTAAATATTATAAAACACTATTAACGTCCTTTGTGCCTAAAAATGTATCCAGGGAAAAGAACGATGAATTGTTCTACATCTTTTTCTCTTCATGATCGCTTTTATCTCTCTTTCCTATATATTCTATATTTCTAACGAGCTTTTCTTGCCAGATCGTCAAATGTACAGGATATTCTCTGCGCGTGACGTATGCACTTAAATTGTCACGATTCGCTAACAAAAAGGTTTATTGCAAATACTGAATTCACTTATCAGAAATAATTTAAAGCGCAGCTTTTTAAGAGGTGCTGTCAGTGTAAACTAAAGTACAAGTCGTAAAACGACTTGGGTGGTTAAATTAAATGATTTATATTATAATTAATGGTTATATGATATATATCACCGTCTGCTGTACGTGTACGAAAGGGACGTTAAGAAGGAACCGTCGTTCTAAAATGTTATTGTTTCCTCTAGACAGAAAATGCATTTCTTTTCCAGAATGCACCTAAGCTAAATCTGCACTTGAATAAATCTATATATATGACAACGTTATATAAAATGTACGCATAATCAACGGGGAAATTGCTCACATTAGCATTTTACAGAATCGTCACCGCGCAATAATACTTACATTTATTGTGTACATGTAGTATATATGATAATAATACGCGTAGCAAGTATACATGTATACGTATATGCATGTAATAGTACTAATAAATCGTACAACAAGCATTTCCAGTATGGCTAACTGAGATACGTCACTTTTAATTCGCACAATGCAGATGCACTCGCCCGTATGATAAATCATCAATACTTATAATAAGTTAACAGAACTACTATTACATAATTTTAAGCGTGTTTCGTCTCGTTTATCGCGAAATTGCACTTTTTTTTTTAAAGGAAACTGCTATATCACGTGTTACCGCATCATCATAAAAAGTACTTTCGTGACGCTCTGAATCCTTATTGCGTAAGCGTTAGTCAGGTAAGAACTTGATAAAAGAGGATTACACACAACCGCAATATAAGTATTTTACGCTACGATATTATATGAAGAAAAGACATAACAGACATAATAGAGGATCAGTTTTATTGCAGCGAAATAAATATTTGATATTCGCGGAGAGAATTTTAATATCGTCCGTTTCTGTGCTTCAAATTAGTCATGTGTTATTTCTTAGTCTACTTTTCTGATAATTATTTCATTTAAACGACCTAAAAAGAGGTACAGTACAGTTAACTATATATTAAACTGATGTCAACGAAAGAACTTTTTGCGGCGTTTTGTATGTGCAGGTATATATTACACCTAGCCACGTTCAGACTTATGTTAAACCTGAAACCAGTCCTGAATCATCAGCCTGGACCAGCCTGTACTAAACGAACGTACCGAGACACACGCGCAACATAAATGGCGCAACAAGTGTATTTTACTGCTATTCTACCCACGTAAATTAGAGCAATGGGACACGTGCGATTTCCCCGATACACCGTGCCGTGTCGAAAACTCACAGGGAACATCTCGACAACAGAGCTACAAGCAGTCCTCTCTCAGAAATATGTATCTAAAATATATTCACGGTGCTGAAAACTAATACGATACACGTAGAGCTCCCAAGGGAAGAATAGATCTACGCGAGGGAAATTTTTTTACACCTTCCGCATAATCGCGCATATGCTTCTTTCACGGTGCCTCTTTGAGTTTTTACAGTTTCATCTTGAATATGTCATCTAAGACAAAGTCCGTTTTCTTGCCTCATTCGGTTAAAAAAATCATAAATATATTATGACACATAAATATTTGAACACGCGTTCAAAATAAGAGTTTAAAGAATTATTTAACTATATAATATTATGACAAAATAATTATTACAGAATTTAACTAATTCTTTAAATATGATTGCAAAAATAATACGAATCTTATAAATTTTGCTAATATTTATAGAGAAATAATAGAGCAAAATAATTGTCCGTACCAATTTACAAAATAAATTTTTTAAAAAATCCACGCAATGCTGAGAAAACGTTGTGTATTTTATGAGTCACAAAACGAACAATTGCTTAACGGAAAAGGAAGTATCGCGTCTTTCCATAAATTGACGGAATCCGTTCACGGTCGGGAATATCCAGACCGCGTTGCAGTTAAAGCACTCGAGGTAGAGTAGCGGGCGGTCTGTTTGCCGGGCAATTCACCGCGATCCTCCAATCCTTTCGGAACACACGGAAAATTTGGTCATTCAAATCCACTCGTTGCTTTTATCGGGATGAGCGTAGACCGGCTTATTGGAACCGGATTTACGCGCGTGGCGTATCTCGCTTATCGGAACACGTTCAGCTAAATGAATAGTTTCAATAGATAAATTGTGATGCCATAATTTCTCCTCAAAGCTTAAAGTTGCACAATGAATTTGTGGTTTGAATAAAAAATTAAGTTTTTAGCAGTAGAAAATAACAAGTAGCGATATGTTGATATTTTATGTTGAACAATCGGACTTTGTCTTTGAGATGAAAATTCAATTCGTACGTACACAGGGTTTACTTCGCGTGTAAACGTGCATTAACAAGCGGAAATTACTTTCTAGGAGGCGTTGTGTAGCGTTGTAAAATCTATTCCTCTATTGGTAGCAAAATCAAAATGCTTACGCAGGGATTTGACACGCGATACGGTTTCTTTGAGACTCGGAGCAACGACGACTCGTAAAGGCTACGTGTATTTATCTATATGGTACAGTAAAATACGAGCTGTGGGGTTTCTGGTTTTAATACGAAGTGATTAATACCTGAATTCTGCACGTGATCGGCTACTGCAAGTATCTGAAAAAGAAAAAAACGAATTTGTTCTAATTAGAAAGATTTATAGAATATGATTAAAAAGTATAATAATAAACGCGATATCACTGAATTTTTTCGAAAAATATTAATCCTAAACTTAAATTCTTGTTTATATAGTTATTACATGTCTGGAGAAAAATGACCATAATTATTCTTATTAAAAATTAAGAAGTTTTTGTTTCCCGAAAATATTTAACTTTTTGGAGTTGTTTGAGTTTCATGAGCAGGGAATCATTTCAATATAACTAGAATTTTGCCTCACTGACCTGAGTAACGCCCTCCCGTCGTTGAGAGGAACCTTCTTTGACGTCCGGCGGTTTCTCCGATTTCGCAGTTTCGCGAACAAGCTCCCGGTAATCATCGGAGTCCTGCGACGTCGGTGTTCCTGGGGCTCTTCTCTTTCTCAGCGTGTTTGTATCGCGGTCCGCAGCAGTCCTCGCGGATTCATCTTCGCCGAAAGTTTCCGAGTGAATCACGGTAAAGCCGCCCAGGAACTGCACCGACTTTTTCGCGTTGGTCTTAGTGAACGGCGCACGTGTCGTCTCCTTATCGGATATGTGCAAGCCGTTCTTTTCATACTCCTTTATCTTCAATCCCATTTCCGTCGTCTTACGGACTGGATTCTTGGGAGGATCTTCCGGAACCCTCGGGGCGAACGTCGAAGGGTGAGCTTTGTTGAACAACGTTTCGGGGGGGTCGCAATCGTTTGATTTAACGCTCCCTTCGCCACCGTTCGTTTTCTTCTCCTTCGCCATTACTTCCGGCCGCTGCCAGCTCCTCGCGGGCATCGCATGGCTCTTCGTGAACTTACACCTAGCTACTTTCTCCCTATCGTTAATTTTAGAATGTCTCTCGACGGTCGTCGCGTCGCACCGAATCTCGTAATACTTAACGAAACTCCTAACTTTACCCGGGGTTATCGTTACAACGTCGCGAAACGATTGGTCATTACTTACGTTAGCTACGGGCCTGTTATTGTCATTATTATTACAAGGGTAGTTTACGGAAGTAGTTTTCCTAGCTATGGCACACTTATCGTCGCTACTCATCGTATCATCTAATAATGCTAATGCCGACTGACTTGCGATACTCCCTCGATCATCGTCGGCCTCGTCCGCGATTACTTCGTCAGTCTTTTCTTCGCCACGAGTGTGAATCTTCCTCGAAGCTCTCTCGCGTCTCCTGCCATTTTCCAGGCTCTTGTTGCGCGACGTATCGTCCGCGGTCGCCCTGAACTCTCTACTGTCGAAAATCTTGTTCATCGTCGCGGGCGCCCCGATGGGAATTCTCTTTTGGCATTCGTTCGCTTGCCGCCGCTCGCACCTAACGTTAGTCTTCTTAAGTATCGTCTTGGGGACGCGAACGTCTCGCGATTTTCTAGACTCTTGATTGGTCTCGACCGCACTCTTTGTGCCCACAGACGTTTCCTCGATTCTCTTTACATTGATTTCCTCTGTTTTAATATCTGAGGAACTGTTGTCGATATTTGTTTCGGAATTGTCTCTTGCAATTTTATTTTTGATAGTGCCGAACGACTCATCGGGCTTTTTAATCTCGGTATTTAGACTTTTTGTGACTTTTTCACTAACTAGCGTAATGCCATTTTTAAGATCTTGAGGCATTTTCTCGATCTTTATTTTCACGAGATCTTCTTTCTTCACGATTTTCTCAACTGTCATTGTATCGTTGTATACTTCAGTAATCTTGGTACTTGCAGGAACGCTGCAAATCTCGTTTTTTCCAAACGATTTAGATGTATTTTCTTTCTGTCTAAAAATTCCATCGCCAATCGAACTCGGACGACAAATATTTTCATCACCGTCTATCTTTGCTGGTAATTTCTTATTCTCGGGACTCACTATTTTCAACTTTATATTATTAAAGTTGCAGAGAAGCTCATTCAACACGTCATTCTTCATGTCACTGGCACTTTTATTCTCTAATTGCGTTGACTTTACGCTTGAAATTTTAATCCTTTCTTCTGTTTTCTTGGAGCTTTTTAAAATTTTTTGACTCTTTGCGTCGATTTTTATCGAATTACAAGAATCATTCAGCGACTGTTTATTTTTCGCGATATCTAATTTCTGGATTTTGTGTGGCGATTTGTTCGTAACGTTTAATTCTACGTCCATACTTGAAGAAATTGTGGCAGAAATCATCGCGCAATTCATCGAAGTGTCTGCTAAATCGTCAGACAGCATAGTTTCTAGAAAAGAATCTCGTCTAACTTTTACGGGAATATTCTTCGCAAAAATGTCCGCCGATGACGAAGCTGTCTCGTATTTATTCTTGGAATTTACGAAAGAATCGTTCCCTTCCCTATTCTCTTCAGGTAGTCGTCGAGTTTGTTGTTCGTTTTCGACTGACTTGTTTACGAGATCCTCGGTGAAAATGTTTCCGCTCGTTCCGTCGTCTTGGCGTTCGTTTAAAAAATTTTCGGCTGACTCATTGTAGAAGACTCCATCGTTCTCGGCAACGCACTTTTCTTTGATGTCATCGCTGGTTTTTTTTATAAACATTTCCTCCTCTCGGTGCGCTCTTCCTCGAGTTATTTTCGTCGCTTCGTCGATTCTGCAAGCCGTTTCTAAACTTTTACTTGCAAAGCGATGAGCGTCCCCCGCGACTCCCGAAGAAGCGTTTTTACTTTGATCCACTTGTTTTGCATCGTATCCCCCGCTCGTGATAGCTCTGCCTGACGTTACTGACGTTATTATATCTTCCCTCCCGGTTTCAAGAGTCTCATCGTCAATCCGTACGCCCCGCGATATCAGATGAGAGTCCTCTACGCGAATTTTCTCGCAATTAACGTCGTTATTTCTGTCGCCGCGATGCGCCTGCGGAGTCGTTTTTAATTTTGCGTCGACCTCGTTTGCGCCCGCCGTTATGAAAGGATCGTCTTCCCCGAAATTTTCTCTCTCGACACCCGACATGTATGATTTATCTCGTGTATTGTGATCGCGGCGATTTTCCGCATTCGCGAATTCCTCTCGGATCTCAGTCGGTTTCACAGAGGAAGCGGCGTTTTGTTTATCACATGGTACACTGATCTTTACGTCGCGTTTTGACGGGGAGGAACTTGGCGATTCGATCGCGAAACGCACCTTCGTGCCTGCGCGGCACTTCGAATCATCGTCGAAAGTATCACAACCAGACGATCTCTCGTTGGTTATCCAATTATTTTCGTCCACGCTACTTTCGAATCGGTAGTCGTTGAAAGGATCTCTCCATTTGCCCAGACACTTCTCGAAGGGGAGATTCGTCGTTGTCACACGAAAGCAGACGTCGTCGTTGTCGTCCAACGTGTGCGCTTTCGATTCCACTTCGCGTAAGTTCTGTTTGGGATCCACGGAGTCGTTTCTGTTCCACGTATCGAACACTACGTTCTCGAAATCGCGCAGAGTGAAAAGGAGCGATGGGTATTTGTTAGATGACGCGACATAGCGGGACGACGGAAACGGCTTCGACACCGTTGACCTCGCAATTGGGTCGCCGCTTGCACCGTTGCTCGACGTCGAGCTGTCTCTCGTGGATGTCACGGTGTCGTTGATGCGATGACTCTCGGGGTGCCGTTGCACGCCGTTTTCGGTTCTTGGACAGCTCGCCGTGGTGTCGCATTGCGGTTGGCCGATTTCGACGTATCCAAAATTGTTGCGCCGACATTTCTCCAGCGGTGGCGGCGGCTGCGGCGGCGGCGGCGGACATTTTTGCTGAGATATCACGACGTGGTCGTTTATGGTTTCCGTTGCACCGTTGTTCGCCACCGGCAGTTTGACCGGCGCGATTTTGTTTTTACGTTTCGTTCGCCGCGGTGGCACAGGTGGCTCAGTCGAATTTCCTTCGTTATCTGCCATGAAAAAAGATTTACGATCTTAGAGAAGGATTCTTTCATTTTGATAGAAGATAGAGAAACGAGGGATCCCGACTCGTAAACGATTGTCTGTCATATTAACGTAATGTTGGCGATTCTTACAATTGTACATAATGCGGACGAACTGTTAAATCCATGAACCTTTAACGCAAGAAGGTGACCACGACGGTGGACTGTCCGAGACATACTAAAGGTGATTCCTTAGAAATGACACACGGACTTCCCCTTCCTGCTACACGGCCAATATCAATGCTTATATATCATTGTCAAGCTTTAACGTTTTACGTATGTAGGATATAATTTTTATTAAAAGTAGAGACACAAAAATATTATGACATTATCAAGAAATATCCAAGGTATTTTGTATAGAAAGGTGCACGTAAAAGTACATGCTACGTATTTTACAAATCTAAATTTTAGTTTTATTTAAAGATAGATATACTCAACAAATATGTTATTTCGTTTTATATTTAAAATTATTTAAAATATTTGCTGAATTGTTAAACAAAAAAGTTATTCTTATTTCTGAAGTCTTCTTTCTAGTTTAAAGCAAGAGTTACGAACTTTTAGTAGTTCCGTCAAGGGCTTCGCGCTAAACGGATAACAACAATTTGATTACATGAGACTAGTGTTACTGTACGTACAGCACAGCTGCGTAAAGCCTGGCAAAGATAATAGTCTTTTCGCAAATAGAATTTTCTATGAAATTCCGTCGTACGCGGCCAATAATAATAGAAAATGTAATAAGTTAACGAAAAGTTATTACGTTGATAAAACTTTCTAAAATACCTAGGTTGAATAAGATTCAGTTGAATTTCTCATTTTATTTTTTAAAATTCTAATTATTGTGTGTGAAAAATATTGTTACATATTATATTGAAATATTACACTTTAATATTTCATCATAAATAAAATTTTAAAAAGTAAAATAAAAAATTAATGAACCTTATTTTTTATATATAAATACGAAATAGATACGCGCTTGGAAGGAACAATTTTGCTGCTAATAATTTAAATGGATACACACATATACAATAATTTTGAAAATAATTTTGTTGAATTATTAAATAATTGTGAAAGATGTTCAATGATGAGGAATGTTGGAAAATGTTTTAACAAGAAAGCATCATACACAATTATTTTGATAGTTCAATAAATATTTTCACATCTGTATCCAGTGGAATTTTTAAACACTTTAGCAGAACTGTTCTTCTCATGCGGGTTATAGCAGACAAAATGCAGATGAGTGAGCGTTCAGTAATTTTTTAATATGATTGGATTTTGCCTTTAGTTCTTTATTGGATCTGGAAGCAGAAACTAATCATAATGAAGAATCACCAAGTGCTTACTGATTTGCTTTGACTACTGAACGCGTCCCTATGTTACTTACCTAAATAAAAACTTGGCGACTTGTTCTACTGACGTCGAAATCCTCTATAGATAGCAACATGCTGGCAGATTTTAGCGCGTTATTGTCAACGAGATCAGTCATGTACAGGCTGTTGGCATTATTGTGATTGCCCATAGCGCTGGATGCG